>NW_016918581.1:1515-2804 GCF_001483705.2 Eufriesea mexicana
TGCAATGGTTATAGCTTGCCAATATAATCCTTCCTCCTTGTTTATGCAAGAAAGTTAGCTCACCACGATACTAGTAGAAAATGACAATAAAATTGAACTTTCCATCCAGATTCTATAGCATTGCAGTGAAATAGCACGCCAATAGAAACATTCCTCCTTATTTATGCAAGAAAGTCAACTCACCACGAAATGTGTCGAAAATGTCAATAAAATTGAATTTTCCAGCCAGATTCTGCTGCATTGCAAAGGCTATAGCACTCCGAACGGATCTTTACTGCTCACCTATGCAAGGAAGATAGTTCATCCCGAAATTAGTCGAAAATGTCAATAAAATTGAATTTTCCAGGAAGATTCTATTGCATTGCAATGCCTATAGCACAACATTACGATCAATCCTCCTTATATATGCGTGAAAGTTAACTCACGACGTTATTACCCGAAAAAGTCAATAAAATTGTTTTTTCCAACCACATTCTATATCATTGCAAGGTCTATAGCACGCCTATAGAATCTACCCTGCTTATTTAGGGAAGAAGGGTAGCTCACAACGATAATAGTCGAAACTGTCAATAATATTGAATTTTCCAGCCAGATTCTATAGCATTGCAAAGCCTATATCACGCCAATAGTGTCTTTCCTTCGCATTTATGCGAGGAAGTTAACTCACCACGATATTAGACGAAAATGTCAATAAAATTGAATTTTCCACCCAGATTCTATAGCAATTCAATGGCAATAGCACGCCAATAGAACATTTCCTTCTTAATCATGCAAGAAATATAACTCACCACGATATTGGTCGAAAATGTGAATAAAATTGATCTTTCCAAACGGATTCTGCTGCATTGCAATGGCTATAGCACTCCAGAAGGATCTTTCCTGCTTACCTATGCAAGGAAGCTAGCTCACCACGAAATTAGACGAAAATGTCAATAAAATTGAATTTTCCAGGAAGATTCTATTGCATTACAATGCCTATAGCACGCCATTAGAATCAATCCTCCTTATATATGCGAGAAAGATAACTCACCTAGTTATTAGCCGAAAATGTCAATAAAATTGAATTTTCCGGCCGGATTCTACAGCATTGCAATGGTTATAGCTTGCCAATAGAATCTTTCCTCCTTGTTTATGCAAGAAAGTTAGCTCACCAGGGTATTAGTCGAAAATGTTAATAAAATTGAATTTTCCGGCCAGATTCTACAGCATTGCAATGGCTACAGCACGCCAGAAGGATCTTTCCTCCATACTTATGCAAGGAAGCTAGCACACCACGATATTAGTCGAAA
>NW_016918581.1:6719-10450 GCF_001483705.2 Eufriesea mexicana
TCATATCAATCCGTACCCAACCCATGCTAACGTAACCTAAACAATCGTAGCCCACCTCAACATAACGTGCCGCGGAAACTATAGCTCGCCTCCCCAGGGCGAAGCAGAATGTAGTACATCTCCGATGTGCGCAGAAATCAACCGAACATCTGTGTTTAACACGATAGTCAAAGCTACACTTTCCGCAATTAACAAAACCAATGCTAACCAAACGCAGCTTAACTCAACCTAACGTACCGAGACCAATATTGCTGGCGTTCCCATGGCTAAGGAGAATGCACTACAGCACAGCAGAGTTCAGAAATTCGCCGCATTGCAGTGAATAGCACAGAAGTCAAACATAACGCGACCTAACTTGGCCCAACATAACATATCCAATCGTGGTGTAGCTCAACATAACGTGACGAGAACAATATTTCCGGCCTCATAAGGCCGAGCAGAGCCTATGAGAGCACGTCAGAGCGCTGAAATCCAACGAACGGCAGTGAATACCGCAAAAGTCAAAGTAGCCTCTCCTAACATAAACAAACGTAACATAATCAAGCGTAACGGAACTCAACCTATCATGACGAAACAACTAGTGCAGGCCTCCACAAAGACAACCATAATGAACTAGAGCACATTAGGGCGCAGTAATCAACCGCATTGCTTTGAATCGCACAGAAGCCGTAGAGATCCTAGCTTAAACTATCCTAATCTAACATAACGGAACGTAGCAAACTCAACATGAAGTGCCGCGACAACTATTCCCCTCCTCGCCAGAGCCGAGAAGAATGTGTTAGAGCAATGTAGAGCGCGTAAATCCAACGAACAGCAGTGTATAGCACAAAAAGGGAAATCCTAACCACTTCATCCCAACCTAACCCTACGAGACGTAACCTTACCCAGACTGACGTGCCGAGACCACTATTCCATGCCACCCCGGAGCCAAGCAGAAAATATTAGAGCACAGTAGATGGCAGAAATCTACCGTATAGCAATGTATGGCATAAAAGCATAATCTACCCTGTAAGAACCTCACCAAGCGTAGCACAACCAGACGTACTGTATCTCAACACAACGTGACGAAACAGATATTCCTGGACTCCCTGGAGCAAAGCAGAACATAATCGAGCACAGTAAAATGCAGAAATCAAACGAATAGCAGTGTGCAGCGCAAAAGTCAAAGTAGTCTATCCTAATCTAGCCAAACGTAACATACACAAACGCAACGAAACTCAAGCTAGCATGACGAGAAAATTATTCTTGGCCTGCACAGAGACAAGCAGAATGTGCTAGAGCAGGGTAGAGCGCAGAAATCCACAGCAATTCTGTGAATAGCACAAGAGTCGGAGATATCTTAACCTAGCGTAACAAAACCTATCCTAACCAATCGTAACCTAACTAAGCCTAACGCGCCGAGACCACGATTGCTGGCCTCCCAATGCCAAGCAGAAAATATCGGTACACTGTGGAACGCGGAAATGCGCGTTTAGCAGTGTATGGCGCAAAAGTCCATGCTATCCTATCCTAACGTCACCAAACGTAACATGACCATACGTAGCATAACTCAACCTATCATGCCGAGACCACCATTGATGGCCACCCCAGGTCCAACCAGAATATACTAGAGCACAGCCGGGCGCATAAACCCACCGCAATGCAGTGCATAGCGAAAAAGTCTAACACATCCTGACCTAAGCCTTACCAAACCAAACATATTAAAGCGTAGTGCAACGCAACATAACGCGACGGGATCAATACTGTTGGCATTCCCATAGCCATGCAGAACATGATAGTGCTATAGCGGTCGTGGCACGTAAGGTTGAGTTAGGTTAAATTATGTTAGGCCATGTTCATTTGGGTTACGTTAGGATATCTTCGACTTCTCTGCTGTACACTCCGATTCTATGGATTTCTGCGCCCTACTCTCCTCTAGTTTATTCTGCTTGGCACTTGTGCCAGGAATAGTGGTGTCGCACGTATGATTACGTTAGATTACGTTTGGTTAGGTGAGGCTTTATTAGGTAAGGACGGGATGGCTTCGACTTTTGCGCTATGTACTGGTATTCACTGGACTTCAGCGCTCTACCGCGATATAACGCGCTCGGCTCGGCTTTGGGGAGGAGAGAAAATGTGTTCTCGGCACGTTACATTGAGTTACGTTACGTTCGGTTATGTCAGGATTGGTTATGTTAGGCAGTGATGGGTTTTACATTTGCGGTATACACTGCGTTTCTGTGGATCTCTGTGCTCTGCTTTGCAGCACTGTAACCTGCTCGACACTCGCGAGGGCTGAAATAAAGAACGTGGCACGTTAGGGTGTGTTAGGATGCGTTTGGTCATATTAGATTAAGATATGCTTGGTCAGGATCGCTTTGACCTTCGTGCTCTACACTGTTATTCGGTGGATTCCTGACCTATACTGCGCTCTGCTCTAATCTGCTTGGCCCCGCTGCGGCCAGCAGTAGTGGTAGCAGCACGTCAGGTTGGGCCTCGCAACTTGTTTTTCGCCTACTTAGGTTAGGATAGGACAGCTCTGACTTTTGTGCTATAAACTGCTATTCTGTGGATTTCTGTGGTCTAATGCGACCTAGTATACTTTGCTTTGATCTGGGAAAGCCAGAAATGTAGGGCGTGTCACATTAGTTTGAATTAGTCAACGTTTGCTTAAGTTAGGGTTGTTTGGGTTAGGTTATGGTGTCCTTGATTTTCGTGCTATACACAGCCATTCTGTGGTCATCCGCGCTCTTCACTCTTTTAAAGTGCTCTGATTGGCGTTGGGGAGGCCGGTAATAGAGGTCTTTGCTAGTTAAGTTTTGTTCTTCTACGCTTGGTTAGGTTAGGTTAGGACAGGATATGCTACGATGTCTACGGCTTCTGTGCCATTCCCTGCAGTGTGCTGCATTTCTGCGCTCTGCTGTGCTCTAGTACATTCTGCTTCGCTCTGCGGAGGCCAGCAATGGTGTTCGTTATGTTACGTTATGTTACGTTTGGTTTGGTTAGATTGTGTCAAGCTCGGTCAGGTTATCTACGTCTATCTTGCAAAACACTGCTTTTCGCTGGATTTCTGCACTCGACTCTGCTCTACCATATTGTTCTTGACCCTGCGGTGGCCGGAAACAGCCGCGGCATGTTATATTGAGTTAGGCTAATTTAGATTAGTTCATGTCAGGCTTTTGTTGAAAAGGATGGCACAGACTTTCGTGCAATACACTATCATCCGGCGGGTTTCGATGGTCCACTGTAATCTACTGAATGCTGCTTGCCTCTGCGGAGGGGCGCAGCAGAGGTCGCGGCACGCTCCGCTGGGAAACGCTACGTTTGGTTAGGTTAGGTAAAGTCAGGTTACGCCAGGATGTCTTCCACTTTTGTGCTATTAGCAGCATTGCGGAGGATTTTTGTGAACTGCTGTGCTCTAGTGCAGTCTACTTGTTCTAGTGGAGGTCAACAATAGCTGTCTCGTCATGTTGGGTATAGTTAGGTTACGATTGTATATGTTACGTTTGGCTAGGTTAGGATATGCTAATATGACGTTTGTGCTTCACACTGCTATTCTTTGGGTTTCTGCGATCTACTGTGTTGTGCTGCAATCTGCTTGGCTTTGGGGAATCCAGGGGCAGTGGTTGCGGCACGTTATGTTGTGTTATGCTACGTTCGGTTAGGTTACGTAATGTCGGGTTAGGTGAGGATATCTACGGCCATTATGCTATTCACTGTATTGCGGCGGATTTCTGCGCTCTACTGTACCC
>NW_016918582.1:0-875 GCF_001483705.2 Eufriesea mexicana
TTAATCGAAAATATCAATCAAACTGAATCTTCCAGCCAGATTCTATAGCACTGCAACTGGTATAGAGCGCAAATAGAATATTTCCTCCTTATTTATGAAAGAAAGGTAACTCACCGCGGCAATAGTCGTATATGTGAATTAAATTGTACTTCCCATGCAGATTCCATAGCATTGCAATGGCTACAGCACGCCAATAGAATCTTTCCTCCTTATTTATGCATGAAAGTTAGCTCAACACAATATTAGTTGAAAATGGCAATAAAATTGGATTTTCCATCCAGATTATATGTCACTGCAGTGGCTGTAACACGCCAATGGAATCTTTCCTCCTTATTTACGCGAGAAAGTTAGCTCGCCACGACAGTAGTCGTATATGTGAATTAAATTGTACTTCCCATGCAGATTCCATAGCATTGCAATGGCTACAGCACGCCAATAGAATCTTTCCTCCTTATTTATGCAATAAAGGTATCTCACCACGATATTAGCCGAAAATGTCACTAAAATTAAATTTTCCAGCCAGATTATATAGCACTGCAATGGCAATAGCACGCCAATAGTATTCTTCCCCCTTATATATGCAAGGAGGTCTGCTCACCACGATATTGTCCGCAAATTTCAATAAAATTGAATTTCCTGCCAGATTCTATACCTTTGCTATGGCTATAGCACGCCAATAGATTAATTCGTCCATATTTATACAAGAGAGTTAGCTCACCACGATATTATTCGAAAATGTCAATAAAATTGAGATTTCCAGCAATATTCAATGCACTGCAATGGCCATAGCACGCCAATAGAATATTTACTTCTCATTTATGCAAAGAGCTTAGCTCACCATAAAATTATCCGAAGAAGTCAATAAAAATGAATGT
>NW_016918583.1:0-206 GCF_001483705.2 Eufriesea mexicana
TCAGGTTATTTCACGCTTGGTTAGGATATATTTGGCTTTTGTGTTATACACTGCTATTCGGTGCATTACTGGGCTCTACTGTGCTCTAGTGTAACCAGCTTGGCTCTGGGGAGGGCAAAAATAGCGGCCTCTGTACGTTATATTGGGTAATGTTACGTTCGGTTATGTTGGGTTGGAAAAAGTTTGGTCAGTGTAGCTTCAACTTT
>NW_016918584.1:0-2531 GCF_001483705.2 Eufriesea mexicana
GTACATATTAGAGGGGTGTAGAGCGCAGAAATCAATAGAATCGCAGTGCATAGCGCAACAGACAAAGGAACCCTATCCTAAGATTGCCATACGCAACACAACCGAACGTGGCATTACTCAACCTAATGTGCCAAGACCACTATTGCTGGCCTCCGCAGAGCCAAGCAGTATACACTAGAGCACAGCTGAGCGCAGAAGGCTACCAAATAGAAGTGTATAGCACAAAAGTCAAAGATATCCGTACCTAACCTGACCAATCCTAGCCCAACCAAACGTAGAATAACTACAACTAAGGAAACGAGACCTCTATCTCTTGCCTCCCCAGAGCCCTGCAGATCATATTATACCACAGTCGAGTGCAGAGATCCACCGAATAGCAGCGTGCAACGCTATAGTCAATGCCATCCTAACCGAACATAACCTAACCTAACCTAACCGTACGTAACCTAGCTCACCCTATCGAGTTGGATCACGTTAGGTTTGGTTGTGCCGCGCTTGGATATGTGAGGCCAGGGCAGCTTTGACTTTTCTGCTGTGCACTGCTATTCGGTCGAATTCTGCGCCCTACTGTGACCTAGTTGTCCCTGCTTTGCTCTGAGAGTTCCAGAAATAGTGGCCGCGGCGCCTTAGGATGGTACAGGTTACGGTTGGTTAGGTTAGGTTTGTTCTGGTTAGGTTCAGATACCTTTGGCTTTCGTGATATGCAATGACATTATATGGACGTCTGCGCTCTGTTGTCCTCTAATATGCCCTGGTTGGCGACGGGGCGGCCGGCAACAGTTGTCTCGGCACATTCGGTCGAGGTGGGATAAGCTTGATTAGGTTGTGTTAGCTTTGTTGTGGTTTGGATGGCTTCGACTTTTCTGCTGGACACTGCGATTCTAGGGATTTCTGCACCCGAAACTAATCTCTTATGCTCTGCTTGGCACTTTGGAGGCCAGCAATTGTGGACATGGCACGATAAGTTGTGTTAGTCTACGATTGGTAATGTTACGATTGGTCATGTTAGGATAGGGTAGCTTCGACTTTTGTGCTGTACACCGCTTGTCGAAGCGTTTCTACGCTCCGCATTGCTCTGCTGTACCCTGCTCGACTCTGAGGTGGCCAGAAACATCTGTCTCGGCAGGTTATGTTGAGTTACTCTACGTTTGGTGAGGATACGTTTGCTTAGGTTAGGTATGGATTGCTTTTCGGTGGACTTCTGCGCTCTACTGTGCTCTAGTGTGTTCTGCTTGGCCGTGGGTAGGCCAGCAATGGCGGTTTCAGCACGCAAGTTAGAGTTAGGTTACGCGTAGCTTTGCTAGGTTTCGGATACGTTTGGTTACAGTAGCTTTGTCTTTTGCGCTGTACACCGCTATTTGGACGATGCCTGTGCAATGCATTGCCCTACCAGCATTTGATCGTCTCTGGGAAGGCCGGTAATAGGGGCCGTGGCAGGATTGGATGAGTTATGCTACGTTTGTGTAGGCTTGGTTTGTTTCAGTGTGGTTAGGGTGGCTGCGACTGTTGTGCTATACACTGCTATTCGGTCGACGTCTGCATTGCTATATTAGCATCTGCTTTTCTCTGGGGAGGGCAGCAATGTTGGTCGCGGCACGTACTGTTGGGCAATTTTACCTTTGATTAGGAGAGGTTAGGCTAAGTTTGGTATTGTTGGCTCTGACTTCTGTGCTATACACTGCTTTTCGGTGGATTTCTGCGCTCTACTGTGCTCCAGTACATACCGCTTGGCCATGGGAGGGACCAGGAGTATTGGTCGCTGCACGTTAGTCTGAGATATGCAGCGTTTGGTTGTGTTGCGTTTGGTTAGGACAGGATAGGGTAGCTTACGCTTTTGTGCTATTTGCAGCTATTCGGTGGATTTCTGCGCTCTAAAATGCTCTCCAGTGCTCTGCCCCGCCCTTGGGATACCAGCAGTTATGGTCGCGGCACGATGGGTTGTGTCAGATAACGTTATGCTTGGTTAGGATACGTTGTGGAAGATAAGGATAGCTTCGCCTTTTGTGCTACGCACTGCTATTCTATGGACTTCTGCGTTCTTCTGTGCGCTATTGCACTCCGCTTGTCTCTGTAAACGCCTGAAATAGTGCTCTCGGAACGTTGGGTTCAGTTATGTTACGTCTGGCATGGTTAGATTTGGTTAGGCTTGGAAAGAGTAGCTTTGCCCTTTGTGCCTTGCACAACATTGCGGCGCATTTCTGCGCTCTCCTGTCATCTAGTATATTTTGATTTGCTCTGGGGGCCAACAATAATGGTCTCGGCGCTTTAGGTTGCGTTAGGTTACGTTTGGTTGTGCTATGTTTGGTCATGTTAGGAGATGGTAGTTTTGAATTTTGTGCTTTCGACTGCAATTGGGCGGATTTCTGCGCTCTACTGAGATCTAATGGTACCTTCTGTGCTCTGGGAGTGCTTGAAATAGTGGCCGCGTCACGCAACGTCGTGTTAGGTTGCGTCCGGTTAGGTTAGGTTTGTTTGTGTTGGATTGGGACATTTTTGTCTCTCGTACCATACACTGCCGTTCTATGGACCTC
>NW_016918584.1:4718-8726 GCF_001483705.2 Eufriesea mexicana
TTGGTTGTGTTGCGTTTGGTTAGGACAGGATAGGGTAGCTTACGCTTTTGTGCTATTTGCAGCTATTCGGTGGATTTCTGCGCTCTAAAATGCTCTCCAGTGCTCTGCCCCGCCCTTGGGATACCAGCAGTTATGGTCGCGGCACGATGGGTTGTGTCAGATAACGTTATGCTTGGTTAGGATACGTTGTGGAAGATAAGGATAGCTTCGCCTTTTGTGCTACGCACTGCTATTCTATGGACTTCTGCGTTCTTCTGTGCGCTATTGCACTCCGCTTGTCTCTGTAAACGCCTGAAATAGTGCTCTCGGAACGTTGGGTTCAGTTATGTTACGTCTGGAATGGTTAGATTTGGTTAGGCCTGGAAAGAGTAGCTTTGCCCTTTGTGCCTTGCACAACATTGCGGCGCATTTCTGCGCTCTCCTGTCATCTAGTATATTTTGATTTGCTCTGGGGGCCAACAATAATGGTCTCGGCGCTTTAGGTTGCGTTAGGTTACGTTTGGTTGTGCTATGTTTGGTCATGTTAGGAGATGGTAGTTTTGAATTTTGTGCTTTCGACTGCAATTGGGCGGATTTCTGCGCTCTACTGAGATCTAATGGTACCTTCTGTGCTCTGGGAGTGCTTGAAATAGTGGCCGCGTCACGCAACGTCGTGTTAGGTTGCGTCCGGTTAGGTTAGGTTTGTTTGTGTTGGATTGGGACATTTTTGTCTCTCGTACCATACACTGCCGTTCTATGGACCTCAGCGTACTAGTCCCCTCTAATATACCCCGCTTGGCGATGGGAATGCCAGCAAAACCGGGCTAGACACGTTAGGTTGGGATTGGTTGCGTTTGGTTAGGCCAGGCTGTGATAGGATACCATTTCTATTCCGCTGTACACCACAATGCGGCTAATCTGCGGTTTACTGTGCTCTGGTATATTCTGCTTGGCTCTGGGTAGGCCAGCAATGGTGGTCTCGGCACGCAGAGTTGGGTTAAGTTTCGCCCGGCTTGGCTAGGTTCGGATAGGTTTGGTCAGTATAGCTTTGTCTGTGTGCTGTAGACTGCTTTTCTGTCGATGTCTGAGCACTGCGTTGCCTTACTGGCATCTGCCTGACTCTGGGGGGATCAGCAACAGCGGTTGTGGCAGGTTTGTTTGGGCTATGTTACGCTTGGCAAGGTTACTTTAGTTCGGTTTGGTTACGATGGCTTTGACCTTTGTGCTATACACTGCTATTCGGTGGATACCTGCGCTCTGCTTTGCTCTAGTTTATTCTGCCTGGCCATGGGGATGCCAGCGGTATTGATCTCAGCATGACAGTCTGAGTTAGGTTGCGTTTGGTTATGTTACGTTTGATTTGGTTAGGACAGTGTAGCGTTAACTTTTGAGCAGCTCACTGCTATCCTATGGACTTTTGATCAATTCTGAGCTCTGTCATACGCTTCTCGTCTCTGTGGGCCCCAGGATTAGTGCTCTCGGCACGTTAGGTTTACATGCTGCGTTATGGTAGATTACGCTTCGTTAGGTTGGGATAGAGTAGCTTTGACTTTCGTGCTATACACAGCCATTCTATGGAACACTGCTCTCTAATCCCCTGTAATATGCCCGGATTGGCTATGGGGAGGCCAGAAATTGTGTGCTAGGCTCGTTAGGTTGGGACATGTTACGTCTTATATGGTTAGGTTTGGTCAGATTAGGTTAGCATTTCTCCAACTTTTTTGCTGTACACTGCTATACGGGCGACTTCGTCGTTCTCCTATTCTCTCCTTATCTCTCGTGAGGCCAGCAATAGCTTTCACGTCACGTCAGGTTGGGTTGCGTTAGGTCCGCTTATGTTACGTTTGGTTATGTTGTCCATGGCTGGGTTTGGTTAAAGCAGCTAGGAACTTTGTGCTATACACTGCTTTTCGGCCGATTTCAGCGTTCTACATTGTACTGCTATACTCTGCTTAGCTCTCGCGGGGCCAGCAATAGCGATCGTGGCACGCAAGTTTGTGTTACGTTACGTCCGCCTATGTTACGTTCGGTTAGGTAGGGATAGGATTGCCTGAGATTTTTGTGCCGCACACTGCCATTCGGTGGATTCCTGCGCTCCACTCTGATCTAGTATTCTCCGTTAGGGTCTGGGCAGCACAGCGATTGTGGTCTCGGCAGGTGAGACAGAGTTTGGCTGCACACGGTTAGGTTGGGCTTGGTTTGGTTAGGATAGGATAGCTTCGACTTTTGTGTTATACACCGCTATTCAGTGGATACCTGCGCCATACGATGCTCTACTATACTCTGCTCGACTCTCGGGATGCGAGCAATTGGAGCTGTGGCACGTTAGGTTGAGTCACGTTACGTTTGGCTAGGCTATGTTAGGTTGGGAATGCTTATGGTAGCTTGGACTATCGTGCCATGCAAAGTTATTCGTTGCTCTCGTGCCCTCCACTGTGCACTACCCTAATCTGTTGGACCGTGGGGGGCCGGCAATGTTGGTCGCAGAACGTTGCGTTAAGTTTGGCTACGATAGGTTTGGCTATGTTAGTTCGTGCTAGCTTCATGTATCTTTCAATTTTCTGCTGTACACTGCGATACGATTCATTTCTGCATCCTAGCCTCCTGTAATAAGTTCTGCTTGGCTCTGTTGAGTTTGACAGTTGTGGTGGCAGCACGTTGCGTTCAGCTTGGTTACGTTTGGTGGTGTTAGGCTATGTAGGGTTAGGCTGGGCTTGCTACGACTTTACAGCTGCGCACTGCAGTCCTATGGTCCCCAGCGCCATATTGTGCACTACAACACTCTGCTGGTTTCCGGGGATGCCAGGAATAACGGTCGCTGCAAGATTGGTTGAGCTATGTTACGCTTGGTTAGGTAAGGTTTGGCTAGGTCATGATGGGATAGCTTTGACTTTGCCTGTGCATTACTGTGACGTGGATCTCTGCGTTCTACTGCGCCGTAATACGCTCTGCTTGGCTTTGGGGAGGAATGCAGAAGTGGTTTCGGCACATTAATTTTAGTTAGGTTACGTTCGGTTATATTACGATTGGTTAAGTTATGAAAGGATAGCTTGAGCTGATGTGCTCTTCACTGCTGTTCATTGAATTTCGGAGCTCTAATGCGCTCTAATATGTTCTTCTTGTCTCTGGGAATGCCAGCAATAATGTTTGTAGCACGCCTGGTTGAGATACGTTACGTAAGGCTTTGCTAGGTTAGGATATGTTTGGTTAGGATAGCTTTGACTTTTGTGCAGTACACTACTGTTCGGTGGGTTTCTGCACTCTACTCTGCACTCTAGCGTATTCTCCTTGGCTGTTGGGAGGCCAGCAGTATTGGTCCTGGCACGTCTGACTAAGTTACGTTACGTTTGGTTATGTTACGTTTGGCTAGGTTAGGATAGGGTAGCTTAGGCTCTTGTGCATTACACTGCTATTCGGTGGATTCATGCGCCCTACATTGCACTTTTCTACTCTGCTCGGCTCTCGGGAGGCCTGCAATAGTGGTCTGGGCACTCGAGTTAGAGTTAGGTTACGCTTGGTTCTTCTATGTTAGGTTAGGTTTGGTAAGGGTCGATTTGACCTTTGTGCTATACAGTGCCACTCGGTCGATATCCGCGCTCGCCGTTGCTCTGCTAGCATCTGCTTGTCTCTGGGGGTCCAGAAATAGGGGTCGAGGCACGTTTGTTTGGGTTATGATGCGTTTGGCTAGTTCGGGTTAGGCTATTTTTGGTCAGCATATCTCTGTCTTTTGGGCTATGCACTGCAATTCGGTGGATTTCTGTGCTCTGCATTCATCTACTACACTCTGCTCGACTCCAGGGTGTCCTGCAAATGTGGTCGCGGCTCGGTACGTTTAGATAAGCTACGTTCGGTTAGGTTAGGTTTGGACAGGTTAGGGTAAAGTGGCTTTGACTATTCTGCTGTGCACTGCAGTGCGGTGGATCACGGCGCTGGTCTGTGTTCTAGTATATTCTGCGTGGCTCTGTGTTGGCTAGCAATAGTGGTCTCGCTACGTTGTGTTGAGTTAGGATACGCTTGGTTAGGTCAGGT
>NW_016918584.1:9258-10589 GCF_001483705.2 Eufriesea mexicana
GGAAAGGATATCTTTGACTTTTGTGCTACACACTGCTATTCGGTGGATTTCTCTTCTCCTTGTTGCTCTCCTATACTCCACTCGACTTTGCGTAGGGCAGCAATGGCGGTCGTGGCACGATAAGATTAGTTTGGTAGCGTACTGTTAGGTCAAGTTATGCTATGTTTGGGCAGGATGTCTTTACACTTTTGTGCTGTACGCTGCTGTTCCGTGAATTTCTGCGCCCCACAGTGCTCTAATCTGTTCTACTTGGCTTCGAGGGGGCTAGAAAAAGGGGTCTCTTCTCGTTATATTAAGTTATTCTACGTTTGTTTCGGTCAGGTAATGCCTGGTTAGGTTGGAGTGTCTTTGACTATTGTGCAGCACGTTGCTGTTTGGTGGCTTTCTGCGCCCTACTTTGCTCCACTATACTCTGCTCGTCCCTGGGAAGGACAGCAATAGTGGTCGTGGCACGATGCGTTTCGATATGCCGGGCTTGGTAATGTTACGATTGGATAGGTTAGGTTAGGATAGCTTTGACTCTTATGCTACACACCGCTGTTCCGTGGACTTATGCGCTATACTGTGCTGCAGTATATTCTGCTTGGCTCTGAGGCGGCCGCCAACACTTGTCTCGGCACGTTAGGTTATGTTGTGGTGCGTACGGTTACGTTGCGTTTGGCTATGTTTGGATAGGGTAGCTTTAACTTTTGTGCAATACACTGCTCTTACGTCACGTTGGCATTGGAAAGGTCTGGATAGCTACGACTTTCCTGCTAGACACTGTGATTCGATGGATTTCTGCGCTCTCCTCTCCTCTATTGTACCCTGCTTGTCACTTCGTGGGCCAGCAATACTGGTTGCGGCACGTTTGGTTGCGTTAGATCACTTTCGGTCGGGTTAGACACCTTTGGGATAGGTTAGGATGGCTTTGAGGTTTGTGCTCAACTCAGGTGTCCCATGGACATCTGGGATCTACTGCCCTCTATCATATTCTGCTCGTTTCTGGGGACGCCAGGAATAGTGGCCGCGGCAAGTTAGTTTCCGTTACGTTACGTTTGGTTAGGTTAGGTTTGGCTAGGTTTTGGTCAAGCTATCCTTGTCTTTTGTGCTATACACTGCTCTACGGTGGGTTTCTACGATCTACATTGCTCCACCACGCTCTGCTCGACTATGGGGCGGACAGTGATAATGGTCTCGTCACGTTAAGTTAAGTTAGGTACGTTTGGCTGGGTTTGGTTTGTTTGGGTTGGTTTAGGTTATCTTTCACTTCTGATGCGTATACCGTAACGAGGTGGATTTCTGCGCTCTACTGTGCTCTAGCATGTTCTGCTTGGACCAGGTGTTGCTGG
>NW_016918584.1:13308-18255 GCF_001483705.2 Eufriesea mexicana
TTAGAAGGTTGTAGCTGCGTTTTTTGTGCTATGCACTGCTATTCGGTGGATTTCTGCGCTCTACATTGCTCTGATTTACACACCTTGACTATGGGGTGGCCAGTAATAGTGGTCGTGACACGATACATTGGGACATGTTACGCACGGTTGCATTACGACTGGCTAGGTTAGGAGGTGCTAGATTTTACTTTTGCGCTCTACACGGTAATTCGGCGGATTTCTGCACTCTGTTGTGCTCAAATGTGTTCAGCTTGCATCTGGCTGGGACTGCAGTAGTGGTATCCGCGCATTACGTAGAGTTAGGCTTCGTTTGGTTAGGTTAGGTTAGTTTGGGTTTGGTCAGGTTATCTTTGACATTTGTGGTGCACACTGCTTTTCGGTGGATTTCTACTCTCAACATTCCTCTGCTTTACACTGCTCAAATCAGTGGGGGAGAGCAATAGTGGTCCCGGCAAATTAGGTTAAGTTTTGTTGCATTTGGTCAGGGTAGGCTTATTCGTGTTGGGTTCTGGTAGCTTTGACTTTATAGACATAGACTGTTATTCGGTTTATTTCTGCGCTCTACTGTGCTCGATGATACCCTGCTCTACTCTGGGGAGACAAGCAATAGTGGTCGCTGCACGTTAGGTTAAGTTGCGTTACGTTTGGTTGCGTTACGATTGGTTAGGTTAGGAGCGGCTGGCTGCGACTCTTGCGCTATACACTGCTATTCAGCGCATTTCCGCATTCTACTGTGCTCTAATATGCACAGCTTGGCACTGGCGGAGCCACCAATAGTGCTCTCGGCATGGCAGGCTAGCTTAGGCAACGTTTGGCTAGGTTAAGTTAGTTTGGATTAGGTGTGGATAGCTTCCACTTTCGCGGTATACACGGTTGTCCAATTGATTTCTGCGCCCTACTATGCTCTGCTCGTCTTTGGGAAGGACAGTAATTGCATTCGCGTCCCCTTGAGTTGTATTATGTTACGTTTGGATATGTTACGATTGGTTAGGTTTGTAGAGGGTAGTTATGACTTTTGCGAAATACACTGCTATTCGGTGGACGTCTGCACCGCACTGTGCTCTAATATGTACAGCTTGGCTCCGGGAATGCCAGCAACAGTCGTCCCGGCACGTTATTTTGCGTCTGGTTACGCCCGGTTATGTGAGTTAGGCTAAGTTTGGTTAGGATAGTTATAACTTTTGTGCTGTGCACTGCAATTCGCAGGGCATCTGCGCTCTGCTGTGCTCTAGTATGTTCTGCCTTGCTCTGCGGGAAGGGGCAGCATGAGCCGTCTCGGCACGTTAGTTAGTGTTTGGCTATGTTTGGCTATGTTCTGTATTTCTGGGTTAGTTTTGGGTATCCTTGTCTCTTTTGAAATACACTGTGATTCCAGGGATTCCTGCGCTCTACACCCCACTGATTTGTTCTGCTTGGCTCTGTGGAGGCCAGCAGTATTGTTCGCGACACGTTAGGTTGAGTTAGGTTACGATTGGTTATGTTAAATTTCGTTCGGTTAGGAGGGGGTAACTTTGACTTTAGTGCCACAGTTTGCTCTTAGGTGGACATCTCCGCCCTACAGTGATCTAATATTCTCAGCTTGGCTCTTGCAAGGCCAGCAATAGCGGTCTCGCCGGGCTACGATGAGCCGGCTACGTTCGGTTAGGTTGTGTATGGCCAAGTTTGGTTGGAATAGCATCATCTTTTGATTTCTTCACTGCTGTTCAGTAGATTTCTGCGCCCTACTGTGCTCTAGTATGTCCTGCTTGGCTATGGGGAGGGCAACAATGGCGGTCTCGGCACGTAAGTTTAAGTTAGGCTATGTTTGGTCTTGTTCCGTTTGTTTGCGTTAGGTTTGGGTGGCTATGACTCATCTGATATACATTGCGATTCAATGTATTTCTGTGCTCTGCTCCCGACTAGTGAGCCCTGCTTGGCTCTGCAGAGACCAGCAGTAGTGGTGGCGCACGTTAGGTTGAGCTAGGTTACGTTGGTTTATGTTATGATTGGTTAGGTTAGGAGAGGTCATCTTTGACTTTAGTGCCATACTCTGCTATCAGGTAGATTTCTCGGCCATACAAAGCTCTAATGCTTTAAGTGTAGCACTAGGAAGGCCAGGAATAGTTGCCTCAGCACGTTATGCTGTGTCAGGTTACGTTCGACTATTTTGGGTTATGATAGTTTTGGTTAGGATAGCTTCAACTTTTGCGTTGTACACAGCTACTCGGCGGATTTCTGCGCTCTACTGTTCTATGGTATGTCCTACTAGACTCAGGGGTGGCCAGTAATAGCGGTCGCGTCACGTTAGGTTTTGTTTTGTTTGTTTCAGTTATGTTACGATTGCTTCTGTTATCAGTGGATAGCTTTTCCTATAGCGCCGTAACCTGCTGTTAGGAAGATTCCTGTGCCCTAAAACGCTCTAGCATTTTCTACTTGTCTCTGGGAAGGCCAGCAGCAGTAGTCGCGACACGATAGTTTGGGTTAGGTTTGGTTTGGTCACTTTACGATTGGTTAGGTTAGGAGGGGATATCTTTGTCTTTCGTGCTGTAGTCTGTTATCAGGTGGATTCTTTCGCCCCATCGCGCTCTAACATTTTCAGCTTTGCACTGTCAAGTCCAGCGAGTGTAGTCTCGGCACGTTAGGTTGAGTCAGGTTACGATCGGTTAGGTTGGGTCAGTATAAGTTTGGTCAGGATTGCTTTAACTTCTGTGATGTAAACTGCTATTCGGTGTGCTTGAGCGCTCTACTGTGCTCTAGTATGTCCTGCTTGACCCTAAGGAGGGCAACAATAGCGGTCTCGGCACGTTGGGCTATGTCTGGCTATATTTGGTTTTTTCCTGTTGCTTTGGGTGAGGCTTGGGTACCTTCTACTTTTTGATATACACTGGGATTATATAGATTTCTGTGGTCTATTCTCCATCAGTGTGCTCCGCGTGACGCTGTGGAGGCCAGAAGTAGTGGTCGCGACATGTTATGTTTAGTTAGGTTACGCTCGGCTAGGTTGGGTTAGGCCATGTTTGGCTAGCATAGCATTAACTTTCTTGCTGTCCAATGATATTCGGCGGATCTCTGCACTCTTCTGTGCCATAGTATGACCTGCTTGACTCTGGGAAGGGCAGCAATTGCGGTCTCGGCACATTAGGTTTTTTATGCTGTGTTTGTCTATGTTCTGTTGGTATGGATTAGGCTCGGGTAGCTTCTACTTTTCTGATTTACACTGGGATTATACGGATTTCTGCTGTCTACTCTCCATTAGTGTGCTCCGCCTGACACTGGTGAGGACAGAAATAGTGGTCGCGGCACGTTAGGTTGGGACAGGCTACGCTTGGATATGTTACGGTAGGACATGTTAGGAGAGGATACCTTTGTCTTTCAAGCCATAGTCTGCTATTAGGTGGACTTCTTCACCCTACAGTGCTTTAACATTTTCATCTGGCTCTGGAAATACCAGCAATAGCGGTCTCGGCACGTTATGTTGAGTCACGTTACATTCGGCTCAGTAGGCTTAGGACATCTTTGGTCAGGATAGCTTTAAGTTTTGTGCTGTACACTGCTGTACGGTGGAATTTGCGCTCTACTGTGCTCTAGTATTCCCTGCTTTGCTCCGGCAATGGCAGCAACAGCGGTCTCTGTGCGTTAGGTTTAGTTAGGCTATGTTTGGTTACGCCCAGTTTGTTTGGGTTATGTACGGGCAGCACGTTAAACTGGGTTAGGTTACGTTTGGTTATGTTATGATTGGACAGGTTAGGAGAGGATGGCTTTGGTTTTAGTGCTATAGACCGCTTTTAGTTGGGTTTCTGCGACCCGCAGTGCACCACTGCTTTCGCCTTGGCCGTGGGAATGCCAGAAATGATGTTCTCTGCGCGTTACGTTGAGGCAGGTTACGTTCTGTTAGGTGGTATTAGGCTAAGGTTGAATAGGATGGATACATCGTTCGTCCTGTACACTGCTATCTGGTGGATCCATGCTCCCCACTGGGCTCTAATATTTTCAGCTTGGCTCTGGGAACGCCAGCAATGGTGGTGTCGGCACGTTACGTTGAATCAGGTTACGTACGTTTAGGTTGGGTTAAGCTGAGCTTGGTTAGGGTAGCTTTAACTACTGTGCTGCACTCCGCTATGCGGATGGTTTCTGCGCACTACTGTGCTCTAGTATATCCTGCTTGGCTCTGGGGGTGGCAGAAATAGCGGTCGCGGCACGTTATGTTGTGTCATGCTACGTTCGGCTAGGTAGGATCTGGCTAAGATTGGACAGCATATCTTAAGCTTTTGTGCTGAACACAGCTATTTGGTGGACTTCTGCGTTCCACTGCGCCCTAGTACATCCTGATGGTCTATGATAAGGCAGCAATAGCAGTCTCGGTACGATAGGTTGTGTTAGGCTCTGTTTCGTTACGTTCTGTTTGTTTATATCAGTTTTGTGTAGCTATGACTTTTACGATATACACTGCGATCTGATGGATATTTGCATTCTACGCTCCACTAATGTGTTCTGCTTGTCTCTCGGGAGGCCAGCAATACTAGTCGCAGCACGTCAGGCTGTGTTAGGCTACGCTTTGTTATGCTACGATTGGTTGGTTAGGAGGGGATATCTTCGACTTTATAGCTATAGTCTGTTGTTAGGTGATTTGCTGCGCCCTACGGTGCCTTAACATTTTCAGCTTGGTTGACGGAAGGCCAGAAATAGTGGTCTCGTCCCATTACGTTTAGTCACGTTACGTTCGATCAGATTGCGTAGGGCTAAGTTTGGTTAGGACAACATTAACTTTTGAACTGTACACTGCTATTCGGTGGCTTTCTACGCTCTACTGGGCTCTAGTATCTCCTGCTTGGCTCTGGTAGGGCAGAAATAGCGGTATCGGCAAGTTAGGTATGATTAGTCTACGTTTGGTTATGTCCCGTTGGTTTAGGTTCGGCTTGAGTAGCTCTGCCTTTTCTGATATACACTGCGATTCCATGGATTTCTGCG
>NW_016918584.1:18286-35275 GCF_001483705.2 Eufriesea mexicana
CGCTCTACTCTCCATTAAACTGACCTGCTTGGCTCTGGGGGGGGGGCTAGCCATAGTGGTCGCGGCACGTTATGTTGAGTCACTTTACGCTCGTTTATGCTACGATTGGTTAGGTCAGGAGAGGATAGCTTTGACTTTGGCGACATGGTCTGCTGTTAGGTGGATTTCTGCGCCCTTCAGTCCTCTAACGTTTTCAGCTGGGCTCTGGGAAGGACAGCAATAGTGATCGCGCACGTAACGCTGAGTCATGTTACGTCGAGTTAGGTTCGAGTAGGCCAACATTTGTGAGGGTAGCTATAACTTTTGTTCTGTACACTGCTATTCGGTGGATTTCTGAGCCCTACTGACCTCTAGAACGTCCTGCTTGGTTCTGCGGATTGCAGCAATAACAGTTTCGGCACGTTAGGTTGAGTTAGGCTATGTATGGGTACGTTCTGTTGGTTTGGGTCAGGTTTGGGTAGCTTTGACTTTTCTGATAAACACTGCGATTCTATGGATTTCTTTGTTCTACTCTCCGCTAGTGTGCTCTGATTCGATTTTAGACGGCCAGCAACAGTGATCCCGGCACTTTATGTCGAGTCTTGCTACGTTCGGTTGTGTTGGGTTAGGCTAAGTTTGGTCAGGGTAGCTCGTGCCCTTGTGCTTTATCGGCACTTTATGTCGAGTCATGCTACGTTCGGTTGTGTTGGGTTAGGCTAAGTTTGGTCAGGGTAGCTCGTGCCCTTGTGCTTTACACTGCTATTCGGGGGATTCCTGCCGTCTACTGTGCTCTAGTATGTCCTGCTTGTCTCTGGGGAAGGCGGCAATAGCGGCCTCCTCACGTTAAGTTGAGCAAGCCTATGCTTGGTTGTGTTCTGTTGGTTAGGATAGCCATGGCTTTTCAGATATACACATCGATCATGTGGAGTCCTACTATCTACTAATTCGTTCTGCTTTGCTCTGGGGAAACCAGAAATAGCGGTCGCGGCACGTAAGGCTGGGTTTGGTTGCTTGCGGTTACGTTTCAGTTAGGTGTGTTAGGAGAGGATAGCTTTGACTTTAGTGCTATATTCTGCTATTAGGTGGATTTCTACGCCCTACAGTGCTCTAATATTTTTAGATTGCCTCTGGCCATGCCTGCAACAGTGGCCTCGGCGAGTTGTGTTGAGTCAGGTTTCGATAGGTAAGGTTGGGTTGTGGCATGTTTCGTTTTGATTTCTTTAACTTTGTGCTGTAAGCAGCTATTCGTTGGATTTCTGTTCCCTAGTGTGCTTTAGTATGTCCTTCTTGACTCTGGGTGGGATGGGGGGCAGCGATAGCGGTTTCGGCACTTCAGATTGAGTTAGGCTCTGTTTGGTTAGGTTCTGTTGGTTTAGTGTTAGGTTTGGGTAGCCTTGACTTTTTTCATATACACTGCGATTCCATAGTTTCCAGCGTTCCACTCTCCACTAATGATTTCTGCTTGGCTCTGTGGTGGCCAGAAATTGTGTTCGGGGCACGTTATGTTGTGCTACGTTACGTTTTGTTGTGTTATGGTTGGTTGGGTTAGGAGAGGATTGCTTTGACTTTAGTGGTATAGTCAGTTATAAAGTGTATTCCTGCGCCCTACAGTGCTCTAATATTTTCAGCTTGGCTACGGGAAGAACAGCAATAGTGGTCATGCTTTGACTTTAGTGGTATAGTCAGTTATAAAGTGTGTTCCTGCGCCCTACAGTGCTCTAATATTTTCAGCTTGGCTACGGGAAGAACAGCAATAGTGGTCTCGGCGCGTTTAGTTGAGCCATGTTACGTTCGGGCAGGTTGGGTTAGGCTATGTTTGGTTAAGACAGCTTTAGCTTTTGTGATGTACACTGCTATTCCGTGGGCTTCGGCACTAAACTGTGCTCTAGCATGCACTGCCTGGATCTGGAAGGGGGTGGGCGGGCGTGCGGAAATATCGGTTTCCGCACGTTAGGCTGAGCTATGCTATGTTTGGCTATGGTCTGTTGGTTTGTGTCAGGCTTGGGCAGCTTTGGCTTTACTGATATACACTGCCCTTCCTTGGATTTGTGCTTACTACTCTCCACCAATGTGTTTCCCTTGGCTCTCTGGAGGCCAGCAACAGTGGTCGCGGCACGTTATGTTGAGATGGCATTCGTTCTTGTATGCTACGGTTGGTTGGAATAGGAGAGGATAGCTTCGGCTTTAGTGCAATGGTATGCTATTTGGAGCATTCCAGCAGCTTACAGAGCTCTAGTGCTTTCAGCTTGGCCCTCGGAAGCCAGCAATAGTGGTCTCTGCGGGTTATGTTGGGTCAGGTTACGTTCGGTTAGGTAGCGTCAGGCGAAGCTTTGCTAGGGTTGCGTTGTCTTTTCTGCTTTACACTGCTATTCGGCTAACTTCTGGGCCCTACTGTGCCCTAGTATGTCTTGCTTTGCTCTGGTTGGGCACCAATAGCGGTCGTGACACGTTAGGCTGAGTTATGTTACGTTCGGGTATGTTACGGTTGGCTAGGTTAGGAGAGGATTGCTTTAACTTTAGTGCTCTAGTCTGCTATTAGATGGATGCGGTCGCCCTACAGCGCTCTAGTGTGTTCAGCTTATCTCTGGCAAGGCCGCCAACGGTGGCCTTGGCAACGTTGGTTTAAGTTGGGTTAGGCTATGTTTTGTTTGGATGGCTTGAACTTTTGTGTTGTGCACTACTATTCGGTAGATTCCTGCACTCTACTGTGCTCTAGTATGTCCTGCTTGGCTCTGGGGAGAGCAGCAATGGCCTTCCCGGCACCTTAGGTTGAGTTCGGCTATGTTTGGTTGTGGTCTGTTGGCTTCTGTTTGGTTTTGCATAACTGCGACTTTTGCGATATACACTGAGATTCTATGCATTTCTTCGTTCCACTCTCCACTATTGTGCTCTGCTTGGCTGTGGAGGCCTGCAATAGTATTCGCGGCACATTGGTGTGAGATAGGTTACGTTCGGTTATGTTGCGACTGGTTAGGTTAGGAGATGGTATCTTCGACTTTGGAACTATATCCTGCTATTACGTGGATTTCTGCGTCCTACAGTGATGTAATATTTTCAGCTTGGCCCTGGGAAGGCAGCCAATATTGGTCCCGACACGTTATGTTGAGCCAGGCTACGTTCGGTTATTCTGGGTTAGGCTATGTTTGGTTAGAGTATCGTTAACTTTTGAGCTGTGCACGGCTATTCGGTGGATTTCAGCGGTCTACTGTGCTCCAATATGTCCTGCTTGGCTCTCGGAAGGGCAGCAATAGTGGTCGCGGCACGTTATGTTGAGATGTGGTTCGTTTTTCAATGCCACGGTTAGTTAGACTTGGAGAGGGTAGCTTCGACTTTAGTACAATAGTCTGCTATTCGGAGCATTCCTGAAGAGCTCTAGTGCTTTCAGCTTGGCACTGCGAAGCCAGCAAAAGTTGCCTCGGCATGTTACGTTTGGTCAGGTTACGTTCGGTTGGTTTGGGTTAGGCGAAGTCTGGCTAGGGTAGCTTCAACTTTTGTGCTGTGCACTGCTATTCGGTGGAATTCTGCGTTCTACTCTGCTCTGGCATGTTTTGCTTGGCACTGGGGAAACCAGGAATAGTGGGCTCGGCTCGTCTGGTTTGATTACTCTGCGCTGGGTTATGTTGCGTTTGGTTAGGCTACGGGAGGGTTGCTTCGACTTTTGTGCTATATACTGCTCTTCGGTGGACTACTTCGCAAAAATGTGCTCTAATATGATCTGCCTGTCTCTGAGGGGGCCAGAAATAGTGGTCGCTGCACGTTAGGTTGAGCTATGTTACGTTTGGTTATGATACGGATGGTTAGGTTAGGGGAGGATAGCTTCGACTTTTGTGCTGTACACAGCCATTCGGCGGATCTTTTCACTCTACCGTGCTCTAAGGTGCTCTGCTTAGCTCTGAGGAGGTCAGCAATAGCGGTCTCGTCTCGTTAGGTTGAGTTATGCTACGTTTGGTTATGTTATGTTAGTTTGGGTTTTGTGTGAATATCTTCGACTTTCGTGCTGCGCAGTGCTATGCGGTGTTTCTCTGCGCTCTACTGTGCACTGGTATTTTATGCTTGGCACTGGGAAATCCAGCAATAATGGTCTCGACATTTTGGTTTAAGTTAGGTTACGTTTGGCTATGTGATGTTTGGATGGGTTAAGGGAGGGCAGCCTGGACTTCTGTGCTGCAAGCTGCTATTCTGATGACTTCTACTCTATACATTGCTCCACTACACTCTGCTCGACCCTGGAAATGCCAGTAATAATGTTTCCGACACGTTAGTTTGATTTAGGCTACGTTTCGTTATGTTACGTTTGTGAGTGAAGGAGAAGATAGCAATGACTATTGCTCATTATACTGGAATTAGGTGGTCCTCTGCGCGATAATGTGCTGTAATATGCTTTGTTTGACTGTGGGGAGGCCAGTAATAGCGGTCTCGGCTCGTTAGGTTGAGTTATGATACGTTTGGTTAGGGTATGTTCGTTTGGGTTGGTTAAGGTTAGCTTTGTCATTCTTGGCATAGACTGCTATACGGGGGATTTCTGCGCTCTGGTGTGATCTACCATTATCTGCTCGCCTCTGTGGATGCCAGTAGTATTGGTCCCGGCACGTTAGTTTTATATAGGATGCGTCTGGTTATGTTACGTTTGGTCAGGGCAGGAGAGGATAGCATTGACTTTTGTGCTATATACAGCTATTCGGTGGACTTCAGCGATATAGTGTGCTCTAATATGATCTGCTCGGCTCTTTGGAGGCCAGTAATAGTGGTCTGGGCACTTCAATTTGAGTTAGGCTACGTTCGCTTGGGTTACGTTAGGTTGGACTAGGAGAGGATAGAATCCACGTTTGTGCTATATACTGCTGTTCGGTGCACTCCTGCGCCATACTGTGCTCTAGTAAGCTCTGTTTGGATCTGGGGAGGCCAGCAATCGTGGCCGCGGTACGTTAGGTTTTGTTAGGTTGCGTTTGGATTGGTAATGTTAGCATGGGTTACTTATGGATAGCTTTGACCTCTCTGCTATACACTGCCATTCTATTATTTTCTGCGCTCCATTCTCCTCCAGTATGTTCAGCTAGGCGATGTGGGGCCAGCAATATTGGTCTAGGCACGTTAGTTTGTGTTATGATACGTTTGGTTATGTTAGGTTTCGACGGGATAGGATAGGATAGTTACGACCTTTGTGCTGCACACCGCAATTCCATGGACTTCTGTGCCCTACTGTGCGCTATCGCTGTCCGCAATTCTCCGCGGACGCCAGGAATAGTGGTCACGACCCGTTAGGCTGAGTTATTTTCCGTTTGGTTGGGTAAAGATAGGATAACTTTGACTTTTGCCCTATACACTTCTATTCAGTGGACTTCGGCTCCCTACTACGCTCTAGTTTATTTTACTTAGCACAGGGGACCACAGTAATAATGGTCTCGCTAATATAGGTTGAGGTACGATAGGTTTGGCTTGGTTACTTTAGCTTTGGTCAGGTTTCCACAGCTTCGACCTTTCTGCTATACGTTGCGACACTATCTATTTCTGCACTCTACTCTCCTCTACTATGTTGTGCTTCGCTCTCCGGAGGCCAGCAATACTGGTCGCGGCAAGTTAGGTTCAGTTATATTACGTTTGGTTGTGTTAGATTATTCTGGGTTAGGTAAGTATAGCTTAGTCTCTTGTGCTCAACACTGCGACCCTATGGGCTTCTGCTTTCTACTGTGCTCTATCGTACTATGATTGCCTCTACGGGCGCCAGGAATAGTAATGAGCTTCTGCTTTCTACTGTGCTCTATCGTACTATGATTGCCTTTACGGGCGCCAGGAATAGTGCTCTCGGCACGTTATGTTTTGTCACGTTACATTTGGTTAGGTTATGTTAGGTTAGGTTTGGTCAGCATTTCTTCAACTTCTGTGCTATACACGTCTATTCCGTGGAATGATACGCTCAACATTGCTCTACTGTGCCCTGCTCGGCTCTGAGGTGGCCATTAATAGTGGCCACAGCAGGTTAGGTTGCGTGAGGCTACGTTAGGTTAGGACATGTTTGTTTGTGTTAGGTGTGGGTAGCTTTGTCTTTCGTGGAATACACGGTTATTCGGTGGTTTCTCCGCTCTACGGCGCTGGAATGTACTCTGGTACGCCCTGGGGCATCCAACAATTGTGGTCGCGGTTCCTTATGTTGTGTTATTCTCCGTTTGGCTAGGCTATACTCGTCTGGGTGAGGCTTGGGTAGCTTTGACTTTTCTGATGTACTCTGAGGTTCTATGCACTTCTGCTCTCTACTCACCTTTACAATAATCTGCTTGGCTCTGGGAGGCCAGCAGTAGTAATCGCGTTACGTTAGGCTCAGTTAGGTTACGTCTGGTTGCGCTTCGAGTGGTTACGTTATGAGATGCTAGCTCCGACTTTTGTGCTGTACACTGCTATTCGGCTGATTTCTGCACTCTACTACGCCCTAGTAGGTTCAGCTCGGCTATTGGGGGGTCAACAATGGTGGTCTCGGTACGTCAGTTTGAGTTAGGTTACGTTTGCTTAGGTTAGGTTGGTTCGGGTCAGGTTAGTGTGTGTTTGACTTTTCTGCTACACACCGCCCTTCAATGGACTTCTGCGCCCCACTCCCCTCTGATATGTTCTGCTTGGCGATGAGGAGGCCTGCAATAATGTCCTAGGCACGTTAGGTTGGATTATGTTACGCTTGGATATGTCACGTTTGGTTAGGTTAGGATAGGGTAACTTTGACTTATGCGCTATATAGTTCCATTCGGCGTACTCCTGCCCTCTACCGTGCTCTAATGTGTTCTTCACGGCACTGGGGTTGCCAAAAATATTGTTCTCGGCACGGTATGCTTTGTTAGTTCACGTTTGGTTAGGTTAGGTTAGGTCGCGTTAGGTTGTGATATATCTGACTTTTCCGCTACACGCTGCTATTAGGCAGCACTCTGTGATCTACTATGCCCTGGTATATTCTGCTTCACCGAGGGGTCTCCAGCAATAGTGGTCTCGAGATGTTAGGTTTTGTTAGGTAGCGTTTGGTTATATTACGTTCGGACAGGTTTGGAAAGTATAGAAGTGAAGTTTATACCATGCACTGCTCTTCGGCGCATTTCTACGCTCCGTATTGCTCTACCACACTCTGGACGACTCTGGGGCGTGCTGCGATAGTTAGCACGTCACGTAAGTTTGAGTTAGGCTACGTTTGGTTAGGTAACGTTTGTTTGTGTTAGGTCCGGATAGCTTTGACTTTTGTCGTATACACTGTTATTCCGTGAAGCTTCTGCACTCGACTGTTCTCTACTAGTTTCTGCTTGGCCCTGGGGCTTCCAGCAATAGTAGTCCCGGCTCGTGTTTTTGGTTAGGCTACGTTTGGTTATGTTAAGTTGGCTATGGTTAGGCATGGATAGCTTCGACTTCTCTGCTGTACACAGCGACTCTATTTATTTCTGCTCTCTACTCTCCTCTAACATGCTCCGCATGTCTCTGGGGAGGCAAGAAATAGTGGCAGCTTCACGTTAGGTTCAGTTATGTTTCGTTCGGTTGCGTTAGGATCGTGTACGCCAGGTGGGCGTATATTCGCGTTTTGTGCTATACGCTACCATTGGGCGAATTTCTGCACTCTACTGTGCTCTAATATGTTCATCTTGACCCTGGGAATGGTAGCATCAGTAGTATCGGCACATTATGTTGAGTTCTGCTACGTTCGGTATGTTGGTATGAGGCCAGGTTAGGTTAGGGTACCTATGACTCTTGTGCTTACTCTGCAGTGCGGCTGACTTCTGCTCTCTACTGCGCTCTGGCATATTCGGATGAGCCCGCGGAGGTTAGCAAAAGTGTTCTAGGCACGTGAGGTTGTGTTAAGTTACGTTCGGTTTTGTTACATTGGTTAGGTTAGGCAAGGATTGCGATGACTTTTGCACTGTACATTGCTAGTCGGTGGATTACTGCGCTCTTCTGCGCTCAAGTAGGCTCTGCTTGGCTCTGGGGAGGCCAGCAATAGTGGTCTTGGCACGTTAGGTTGTGTTAGGTTACGTTTGGGTATGTTACGATTGGTTGGGTATGACGATAATTGTTTAGACTCTCGTGCTATACACAGTTATTCGCTGGGTTCCTGTGCTCCACTCTGCTCTTACATGTACAGCTTATCTCTGGGCAGGCCAGCATCAGTGGCATTGGCACGTTACGTAGGGCCAGGCTACTTATGGTTCGGCTAGGTCAGGTCAGGCAAGGTTACAATACCTCTGACTTCTGTGCTTTACACAGCAATGCGGCGGATTTCTGACCTCTACTGCGCTCTAGTATTTTCCGGTTGGCACTCTTAAAATCAGGAAGGGTGAACTGGGCAGGTTATATTGGGTTAGGTCACGATAGGTTAAATTACGTTTGGCTAGGTTAGGCTAGGGTATCTTTGACTTTTGTGCTATAAACTGCTGTTCGACGGACTTCCGCGCTCTGCTGTCTTCTAATATGCTGTGCTTGGCTCTGAGGAGGCCGCCTGTTGTGGTCTCGGCACTTTAGGCTGATTGATGCTACGTCTTGCTAGGTTAGGTTTGATCGGGTTAGGTTAGGACATAATAGACTATTATGATTTACGATGATATCTGGTGGCTCTCTGCGCCGTACTGTGCTCGATAATATTCGGCTTGGCTCTGGGGATTCTAGCAATGGTGTTCTCGGCACATTCGGTTATGTTAGGGTACGGCTGAATATATTACGTTTAGATAGTTTGGGGCAGGATAGCCATGTCTTTGTGCTAAGCAATGATATGCGGTGGATTTCTGCGCTCTACTGCACCCAAGTATGTTCTGCTTGGTTCTGTGGAAGCCGGTAATAGTAGTGTCGCCATGTCAGGTTGATATACGCTACGATTTGTCGGGATACGTTAGCTATGGTTAGGTTTGGACCTAACTCCTGAACACTGAGATTTCAAGGATTTCTGCTCTCTACTCTCCTCTATTATACTCTGCTTGTCTCTGCGGAGGCCAGCTTTACTGTCAGCGGCACGTTAGGTTGGGTTCGGTTAGTTTGGGATAGGCTTGTTTGGATTAGGTTGGGATGTCATTGACTTTCGTACCATACTCTGCCGTTATGTGGATCTCTGCGTCCTACCATCCTCTAATATGCACTGCTTGGCGCTGAGGAGGGCAGCAATAGACGCCTCGGCACGTTAGGTTATGTCACGTTGCGTTTGATCACACTACGCTTGTATAGGATAGGTTAGCATAGCTTTGACTTTTGTGCTATACACTGCTATTCGGCCGAATTTTGCGTTCCACGTTGTTCTAATCCAATCCGCATGACTCTGGGGAGGCCACTAATAGTTGTCTCGGCCGGTTGCATTGAGTTCGGTTACGCTTGGTTACGCTCAGCCTGTATGGGTTAGTTTTGTAGAGATTTGACTTTCGAGGTTTACGCTGCTCTTCGGTAGATTACTAACATCCACTGTGCACTATTACGCTCTGCTGAGCCCAGCGGAAGCCAGTAATGGTGGCCTCGGTACGACGGGTTGAGGTAGGATACGTTTGGTTGGGTTACGTTAGCTCTGGTTAGGTTTGGGTAACTTCGAATCTTCTGCTGTACACTGCGACTCTATGGACACCTGCGCTCTACTCTCCTGTATTATGCTCTGCCTTGTTCTGTGGAGGCCAGCAATACTGGTCGCGTCAGGTAAGAAAGAGTCGTGTTCCGTTTGGTTACGTTTCGTTTTGCCCGGTTAGGAAAGGATAGCTTCGACTTTTGTGCCGTACACCGCTATACGTTGAATTTCTGCGCTGCAGTGTGCTGTATTGTTTCCTGCCTTGCTCTGGCGAGGCCAGCAATGGCGGTCTCAGCACGCTAGGTTGGGTTAGGTGCCGCTAGGTTTCGCTAGGTTAGGATAGGTTTGGTTAGCGTAGCCTTGACTTTTGAGCTATACACTGCTATTCGGTCGATATCTGTGCACTGCATTGCTCCACTGGCATCTGCATGCCTCTGAGGAGGCCCGGAACGGTGGCCATGGCACTTATGTTTCAGTTCGGCTGCGTTTGGTTATGTTAGGTTTCGTTGCGTTCGCCTAAGTCGGCTTTGACTTATGTGCCATACACTGCTAATCGGCGGATTTCTGCGCTCTGCTGTGCTCTAGTGTATACTGCTTGGTTATGAGGACGCCAGCAGTATTGGTCCGGCACGTCAGTTTGTGCTTAGTTGCGTTTGGTTATGTTACGTTTGGCTCGATTTGGTTAGGATAGTTTTGACTTTAACGCTACACACAGCTATTCTATGGACTTCTGCGCTCTTCTCAGCGCTGTCGCATTCTGCTTGTCTTTGTCGACGCCTGGAGTAGTGCTCTCGGCACGTTATGTTGAGTGTGCCCATGTCGGGAATGGTAACGTTAGCTTGGGTTAGGTTAGGATACCTTTGATTTTTGTGCTGTATACTGCAGTGCGGTGTACTAGTGCGTTTTACTTTTCTCCAGCATATCCTGCTTAGATCTGGACGAGCAAGAAATAGTGGTCCTGGCCCGCTATGTGGAGTTACTCTGCCTTCGGCTATGTTACGTTTGGTTATGCGAGGATAAGTTAGCTGCGACTATTGTGCTGTGCACTGCGATTTTATGAATTTCTGCGCTCTGCTCTCCTGTAATGTATTCTGCTTGGCTTTGGCGAGGGCAGTAATAGTGGTCTCGGCACGCTAGAATGAGTTATGCTTTGTTTGGTTGATACTCTTCGTCTGGTTAGCACAGGATAGCTTTGACTTTCGTGCAATTCACTGCTGTTCGAAGGATTTCTGCGCTCTTCGTTGCCCTACTATACCCTGCTCGACTCTAGGAAGGCCAGCAATAGTGGTCGCGGTACACTAGGTTGCGTTCTGTTAAGTTTGGCTGCGTAAGTTTGGGTTATGTTTTGTCAGGATAACAATGACATACGTGCTATACACTGTTATACGGTGGATACCTGCCCTCTAATGTGCTCTACACTAATGCGTTTGGCCCTGTGGCGGCCAGCAGTAGTTGTCGCGGCACGTCATGCTCTGTTTGTCAAAGTCAGGTTAGGTAACGTTTGCTTGGGTTAGGTTAGGATACCATTGAATTTTGCGCTATACATTGTTCTTCGGTGGACTTCTACGCTCTACATTGCCCCACTATATTCTGCTCGACTCTCGGAAGGTCAGCAATAGTGGTCGCGGCACGTTATGTTGTGTTCGATTGCGTTCGGATTTGTTAGGTTATGTTTGGTTAGGTTGGGGTAGCTTCGACTTTTGTGCTACACATTGCTATTCTCTGGTATTCTGGGCCCCAATGTGCGCTATCACGCTCTGCTTGTCTCTCGGACGCCAGGTATGGTGGTCGCGGCAAGTTAGGTTGAGTCATGTTACTCTTGGTTAGGCTTGGATTGGTTATGTTTGTTTGGGATAGCTCTTACTTTTGTGCAATACGCTGCTATTTGGTGGATTTTTACGCTCCACTGTGATCAAATATTCTCCTCTTTGCTCTCGGGAAGCCAGTAGTTGCGGCTACGGCGCGTTAGGTTGTTTTAAGTTACGTCCCGTTAGGCAAAGTTTCCTCGGGTTCGTTTCGGAAATCTTTGACTTTTGTGCTATGCACCGACATTCTATGGACTTCTGCGGTCTACTCTCCTCTAATATGCACTGCTTTGCGATGGGGTTGCTAGCAATTGTGGTCTAGGCACGTTAGGTTGAACTGTGTTACGTTTCGGTAGGTTAGTTTCGGCTAGGTTTGGTTAGGATATATTTGACTTTTGCGACATACACTACTGTTCGGTAAATATCAGCGCTCTACATTGCTCTTCTATACTCTGCTTAGCTTTCGTGAGGCCAGCAATAGCGGTCGTGGCATTTAATATTGGGTTACGTTACGTCTGCTGATGTTACGTTTGGATAGGTTTGGATAGGATAGCCTTGACTTCTGTGCTATGCACTGCTATTCGGTGGATTTCTGAGCTTTACAGCGCTGTAATTTTCCACACTTGGCAGCAATAGTGTTATCGGCAATTTGGTTTGGGTAATGCTGATTTCGGTTATTTTGTTCAGGTTAGTATAGGGCAGCTTTGACGTTTGTGCTATACACTGCTATTTGGCGGATTTCTGCGCTTTACTGTGATCTAGTATGCTCTGCTTGCCCCTGGGGAGGCCAGAAGCAGTGTCTCTGACGCGTTAGTTTGATTTATGCTACGTTCGGTTAGGTTACGTTTGTTTGGGTTTGGCCCGGATGTAATTGAATTTTCTTTTATACACGGCCACCGTATGCACTTCTGCGCCTTACTCTCCTCCAATATGTCCTGCCTTCCTATGGGGAGGTCAGCAACAGTTGTCTAGGCACATTAGGTTGAGACCGGTTGCGTTCGGTTTTGTTATGTTTGGCCAGTTTCGGGTAGGATCTCGTTGACCTTTGCAATGTAAACTGGAATGCGGTGGATTACTGCGTTCTACATTGCTCTAGTATGTTCTGCTTGGCTCTGGAGAGGCAAGCAATAATGAACCCTGCACGTTAAGTTGTGCTTGGCTACGTTCTGTTATGTACCGTTTTCTTATTTTAGGACGGGGTAGTGGACCCTGCACGTTAAGTTGTGCTTGGCTACGTTCTGTTATGTACCGTTTTCTTATATTAGGACGGGGTAGCATCAACTATTGTGCTATGCCCTGCGATTCTATGGATTCCGGCTCTCTAGTCTCCTCTAATATGTCGTGCTTTGCTCTAAGGAGGGCAGCAATAGTTGTCTCGGCAGGTTAGGATGGGTTAGGCTTTGCTTGGTTACGTTCCGATAGGTTATGTTACGTTGCGTTAGGCCTGGTTACCTTTGATGTTCGTGTTATAAACTGTTATTCGTTAGCATTCTGCGCTCTGCTGGCTCTGCCATACCTTGCTCGGATCTGGGGAGCCCAGGAATAGTGGTCGCGGCACGTTACTTCGAGATATGTTTCATTTGGCTGTGTTACGATTTGCTAGGCTAGGAAACGAGGGCCTTAACTTTTGCGCTGTACACTGCTGTTCGGTGTACCTTTGCGCTCTACTGTGTTATAATATTTTCTGCTTTTCCCTGGGGGCTCAATAATAGTGGCCTACGCACGATAGGTTTGGTTAGTTTACGATCGGTTATGTCATGTTTGGCCCGTTTAGGCAAGAATAGTTTTGACTTTTGTGCTGTACACTGCTATTCGGAAGATTTGTGTGCTCTTTGTTACTCTTCTATACTCTACTCGACTCTGGGGAGGCCGGAAATGGCGGCCGTGTCGAGATAGGTTGAGTTAGGCTGCGTTGGGCTACGTTATGTTAGCTTGGGTTAGGATTGGATAGATTCGTCTTCCGAGGTATACACTGATGTGTTATGGACTTCTGCTCTCTACTCTCTAACATGCTCCGCATGGCTCTGGGGAAGCCAGCAATAGTGGCCTCAGAAAGTTAGGTTTAGTTATCTTGCGTTTGGTTTGGTTACCATTGGTTAGTTTAGGCAGGAGAGCTTTGACTCTCGTGCTGGACACCGCTATTCGTTCGATGTCCGTGCACTGCACTGCTCTACTAGCATCTGCTTGAATATGTGGAGGGCAGTAATAGCGGCCATAGCACGCTTAGTTGGGAAGCGTTACGCTTGGTTAGGTTAAGTTAGGATAAGCTTGTGTATGATGGCTTCGATTTTTGCGATATACACTGCTCTTGCGTCGATACCTACTCTCTGCATTTCTGTACTAGCATCTGGCTGTCTCTGTGGTGGCCAGCAACGGTGGTCGTGGCACGTTTGTTTGAGTTACGTTACTTTCAGTTATCTTTGGTTAGGTTACGTTTGGTTCTGATGGTTTTGACTTTGTGCTATATACCGCTTTCCGGAGGATTTCTGCGCCCTACATTGCTCTACTGTAATATTCCCGTCAATGGGGAGGCCAGAAAAAGTGGCATCGGCACGTAAGATTGTGTGAGGCTACGTTTGCTTACGTTATGTTGGTATGGCTTAGGTTTTGATAGCTTCGACTTACGTTGTTTACACCGCTGTTCGGTGGATTTCTGCGGTCTACTGTGTTCTAGTATGTGCTGCTTGGTTCTGGGGGGCCAGCAGTATTGTTCTCGGCACGTTAGGTTGAGATATATTGCGTATGGCCATGTTACGTGTGGTTAGGTTCGGATAGGGTAACACTGACTTTTGTGCCATACATAGCCATTCGGAGGATTTCAGCGCCCTCTATTGCTCCAATATGCTCTGGCTGGCTATAGGTTGGGCAGCAAAATTAATCCCGGCACCCCATGTTCAGTTGTGCTACGTTCAGTTTGGTTCGGTTAGGACAGGTAGGGCTATGATGTCTCACACTTTTGTGCTATACACTGCAATGCGGTGGATTATTGCGCTCTACTATACTCTAGTATATTGTGGTTGGCCCTGGTGAGGCTAGCAGAAGTATTCTCGGCACGTTAGGTTGAGTTAAGCTACGTTCGGTTTTGCGACATTCGGTTAGGTTAGGTTAGGATATCTTTGCCTATTGCACTGCAAACTGCATTGCTGTGGATTACTGCGATATACCTTGCTCTAGAAGGCTCTGCATGGCTCTGGAGAGGCAAGTAATATTGGACTCGGCACGTTAGGTTATGGCTAGCAGAAGTATTCTCGGCACGTTAGTTTGAGTTAAGCTACGTTCGGTTTTGCGACATTCGGTTAGGTTAGGTTAGGATATTTTTGCCTATTGCACTGCAAACTGCATTGCTGTGGATTACTGCGATATACCTTGCTCTAGAAGGCTCTGCATGGCTCTGGAGAGGCAAGTAATATTGGACTCGGCACGTTAGGTTGACCTAGGCTACGTTCGCCTATGTTACGTGTGGCTATGTTAGGTTAGGGTAGCATCGAATCTTGTGCCATGCACTGCGATTCTATGAATTCCTGCACTCTAGTCTGCTATAATATGTTCTGCTTTGCAGCGAGTAGCGTAGCGATAGTGGCCTCGGAACGTTAGGAGGAGATACGCTACGTTCGGATACCTTACGTTTGGCCAGGTTAGGACAGGTTAGATTTGACATTTGTGGTATACACTGCCATGCGGCGGATGTCTGCGATCTACTCTACCCTTATGCGCTCTGCTTGGCTCTAGGGAGGCCAGCAACTCTGTTCCCGGCTAGTTAGCTTGACATATGTTACGTTCGGCTTGGTTAGGTTTGGTTAGTATAGCTTTGACCTTTGTGCTGTACTCTACTATTCGGCAGATATCTGCAATCTGCATTGCTCTGACATCCTCTGCTTGCCTATGTGAAGGCCAGTGATAGTGGTCGTGGCACGTTTGGATGAGTTAGTTTACGCTTGGTTATGTTACGTTAGATAATGTTTTGTTAGGATGGCTGTGACTTTTACCCTATACTCCGCTATTCATAGGATTTCCGCCCACGATAGTGCTCTAGTATATTCTACTAGGTCACAGAGAGGTCAGGAGTAGTGTTCTCGGCACGTTAGGCAGAGTTATGTCGCGTTTGGTTATGCTACGTTTGGTTAGGTCCGGTCAGGAAAGCTTTGACTTCTGTTCTGTACACCGCTATTCGCCGGATTTCTACGCTCTACGTTTCTCTACTGTTCTCTGCTTGACTCTGGGGAGGCCAGTGGCAGTGGTCTCTCGACGTTAGATTTATCCACGCTACGTTTCGTTAGGTTATGTTCGCTTGGGTTAAGTTTGGGTAGCTTTCACTTTTGTGCTATACACTGATATACGTTGAGTTTCTGCGCTCTACTGTGCCCTAGTATGCTCTGTTTGGCTCTGGGGGGCCAGTAATGGCAGCCTCGGCTCGCGGGATTGTGTTTTGTTGCAAATGGCTTGGCTAGTTTTGGACAGGATTGGATAGGGTGGCTTTGACATGTTTACTTTACACTGCTGTTCGGTCGATACCTGCGCTCTGCGTTGCTCAACTACTATCTGCTTGTCTCAGGGGTTGGCAACAATAGTGGGCGTGGCACGTTTGGCTTAGCTTGGTTACGTTTGGTTAGAGTGGGTTCGGTTAATTTCGGTTAGGATGGCTTTGACTTTTGTGCTATACACTGCTATTCTGTTGATTCCTGACCTCTACTGTGCTCTACAATAATCTGCTTTGTCCTGGGGAGGCCGACAATAGTACTCTCGGCACTATCTTAGTTGTGTTACGTTTGACTACGTTACTTTGATCACGTAAGTATAGGGTGCCCTTCACCTTTGCGCTATACACTGCAATTTGTTGGATTTCTTCATTGCTCTGCTATACTATGCACGACTCTGGGCATATCAGCAATAGCGGTCGTGGCACGATGGATTGTGTTTCGTGACGTTTGGTCAGGATGGCATTGACTTCGGTATTATACGCTGCTATTCGGTTGGCTTCTACACCCTACATTGCTCTACTACGATCCGCTCGGCTATCGGGATGCCAGCAATAGTGGTAGCGGCACGTTGGCTTCAGTTGTATTACGTTCGGCTAGGTCAGGGTACGTGTGGTTAGGTTAGGATACGGTAGCCTTGACTTTTGTGCTATACACTGCTATCCGGTCGATACCTTTGGTCTGCATCACTCTACTAGCATCTTCTTGAATCTGAGGAGGCCAGCAATATCGGTCGTTGTACGTTTGGTTGAGGTATGTTACGTATAGTTTGGTTAGGTTCGGGTAGGTTTGGTCAGTGTGGCTTTGACTTTTGTTCTATACACTGCTATTCGGCGTATTTTTTCGCTCTACGTTGTTCTACTATACACTGCTTGACTCTGTAGATGCCAGTAATAATTGTCTCAGCCCGTTCGTTTTAGTTATGTTACGTTTGGCTACGTTACGTTAGTTTGGGTTAGGTTTGGAGATATGTGACATTCATGGTGTACGCTGCTATACGTTGAATTCCTGCGCTCTAGTGCGCAGTAGTTTTTTCTGCTTGTATCTGGAGAGGCCAGCAATGGTGGCCTCGGCTGGCTAGGTTGAGTTAGGTTAGGTTATGTTAGGTCATGTTTTGCCAGGTTTGGTTAGGAATGCTATGACTTTTGTGCTATACCCTGCAATTCGTTGGATTTCTGCTTTCTACTGCGATCTAATATGTTCTGCTTGGCCCTGGGGAGGCCAGCAATAG
>NW_016918584.1:36168-39905 GCF_001483705.2 Eufriesea mexicana
TCCAGCGCTGTACTGTGCTCTAGTATATTCTGCTTGTCCATTGGGGCCAGCGGTATTGGTCTTGGCACGTCAGTCTGGGTTATGTTGCGGTCTACTATGATACGATTGGTTTGGTTGGGACCGCAGTGCATAGACTTCTGTGCTGTACACTGCTATTCGGTGGATTTCTGCGCTCCACATTGCTCTTCCATACTCCGCTCGACACTCGGGACTCCAGCAATATCGTTCTCGTCACCTTGTGTTGGGTTAGGCTAAGATAGGTTATGTTACGTTTGGTCATGTTAGGATAGGGTAGCTTTGACTTTTGTGCTGTACACAGATATTCGGCGGATGTCTGCGCTATACGTTGCTCTACTGTGCTGTGCCCGTCTATGTGGATGCCAGTAACATTGGTATCAGCACGTTAGGCTGAGTTCGGCTACGTTTGGATAGGATACGATTGTCTTGGTTTGGTTTTGATAGCTTTCACTTACGCGGTATACACTGCTTTTCGGTAGACGTCTGCGCTCTACTCAGCTCTAATGTGCCCTGCTTTGTTTGGGGACGTCAGCAATAGTGGTCATGGCACGTTAGGTTTGGTTAAGTTACGTTTCGTTATGTCACGCTCGGTTAGGTTAGGACAGGGTAGCTTTGACGTTGGAGTCATACACAGGCCTTCGTTGGATTTCCCCACTCAACTGTAATCGAATATTCTCTGCTTTGCTCTGGGGAGGCCAGAAATGGTGTCCGTGGCGCGTTAGGTTTTGATAAGTTACGTTTTGTTGAGCTACGTTTGGTTCGGTTAGGAGGGAGAATCTTTTCCTTTTGTGCTATACACTGCTATTCGGATGATTTCTGTGCTCTACTTGACTCTACTATACTTTGCTTCACTCTGGGGATGCCAACATAGTGGTCGTGGTACGATAAGTCGTGATAGGCTACGTTTGGTAATGTTACCATTGGTTAGGTTAGGAGAGGGTAGCTTTGACTTTTGTGCTGTACATAGCAATTTTGCGGAATCCTACGCTCTACATTGCTCTACTATACTCTGTTCGATTCCGGAGGGGCCAGTAATAGAGGTCTCGGCACGTTGGATTGAGTTATGCACCGTTTAGTTATGTTATGTTTGTTCGCGGTAGGTATAGATAGCTTTGCCTTTCGCTGTACAAAACGTTGTTCGATGGATTTCTGCGCTCCACTGTGCTCTAGTACTTTATGCTTGGCTCTTGGGATGGCAGGAGTAGTGGTCTGGGTATGTTAGAATGAGTTATGTTACGGTCGGTTACGTTACGCTTGGTCAGGTTAGGATGGGATATCTTCGACTTTTGTACTATACCCTGCTATGAGGATAATTGCTGCGCTCCACCGTTCCCTGGCACATTCTACTTGTCTCCGGGGAGGCCAGAAGTATTGTCCTCGGCAAGATAGTTTTAGTTCGGTTACATTCGATTATGTTACGATTGGTTAGGTTGGGATGGGGAAGCTTTGACTTTTGTGCCATACGCTGCTAGCCTGTGGACCTGTGCGTAGTCAAACATACGCTAACTCAACATAACGTGCCGCGACCACTATTGCACGGCTCCCCAAGGGCTCCCCCAAACTAGCGTAACGTAACCGAACTTAGTCTAACTCAACATAACGGAACGAGACCACTATTTCTGGCCTCCCCAGAGTCGAGCAGAGTGTAGTAGAGCAATGTATGGTGTAGGAATCCACCGAAAACGAGTGTACAGCTCTAAAGTCAAAGCTATCCTCTCCAAACGTAGCCAATCGTAATATTACAAATCGTAACAGAAAACAGCCTAACGAGCGGCAGCCGAGATTTGTGGCATTCCCAGAGACAAGCAGAACATATTAGTGGGGAACAGAAAGCAGAAGATCATCAAATCGCAGTGTCTATCAGCAAAGCGTAAGCGACCCATGCCTAACCAAACCAACAGGACATAACCAAACCCAGCCTAAAAGAACCTAATATGCCGAGACCTCTATTGCTGGCACCCCAACTCCAAGTAGAGCATATAAGAACACAGTAGGGTGCAGAAATCCACCGAACATCAGTTTACTGATATTAAACAGGTTACTGTTTCTGGAATTCCCAGAGCAATGCAGGGATCATTATATCACAGTAGAGCGCAGAAATCCACCGAATAGTTGTGTACAGCACAAAAGTCAAGGTTACCATAACCTCACGTAGCAAAACATAGTATAAGCAGACGTAACATATCCCAAGCTGAAGTGGCACGACCGCTGCTTTAGGCCTCACCAGAGCTAAGAAGATTATAGCAGAGCAATCTAGAACGCCGGAACCATCCGAACAGCAGCGCATAGCGCCGAAGTCTATGCCATCCTTACCAAACGTAGCAAAACCTATCCGAGCCAAACGTAACGGAACCCAACCTAACGTGCCGAGAGCACTACTCCTGTGGTCAACAGAGACAAGCAGAGTGTAACAGCGCCCAGAATAGCGCAGGAGTCCATAGTGCAGCAGTGTGTAGCAAAGAGGTCGGAGATATCCAAACCGAAAACTACGCAACCTAACCTAGGCAAACGTAATATAGCTCAACCAAACGTGCCGTGACCACCACTGCTGGCCGATACGGGGCCAAGCAGATTGTAGTATAGCACACAAGATGGCACGGATCTACCGAATGACAGCATATAGCACGAAAGTCAAAGCTGTCCTAACCAAAATAGCCTAACATATCCAAACCAAACATAACCTAACACAGCCTAACGTGCCATACAGCTACTGCTCGGATCCCGAGAGTCGAACAGTGTATAGTAGAGCAATATAGAGCGTAGAAATCCACCGAATATCAGTGTGATCCGCGAAACTCTCATCTATTCAAACCCAACCCAGACATGCGTATCCTAGCCGAAAGTAACCTGCCTCTGACTGACGTACCGAGAACATTATTGCTGGCTTACTCAGTGCCAAGCTGAACATACTAGAGCCCCGCAGAGCGCGAAAACCCACCGAATTGCTGTGTATATCGCAAAAGTCAAAGCTATCACTTCCTAATCTTGCCAATCGTAATATAACAGAACATGACCTAACCCAAGCTAACGTGCCGCGACCACGATTGCAGGCATGCGCAAAGCCAAACAGAACATGTTAGTGTGCTGTAGAGCGCAGAAATCCATGGAATCGTTGTATATATCTGAAAATTCTAAGCTACCTATGCCTAACCCCAACCCACAGAGCATAACCGAACGTAGCATATCTCTGCATTACGTGCCGCGACCACTATTGCTGGGCTCCCAGCGGCCAAGTAGAATATAGTACAGCACGGTAGAGCGTAGAAATACAACGAACATCAGTGTGTACCACGAGAGACATATGTAACCAGGCCTGACCCAAGCTAACTTAAAATTGCCAAACGTGACCTAACTAAACATTACGGCCCGAGACCACTATTACTGGCCTCACCAGGGTCGAGCAGAGTATACTGGAGCAACGTAGGGTATAGAAATCAACCGAATTGCAGTGTATAGCACGGAAGCCTAAGCTATCCTATACTTACCTAACCAAACGTAACATCACAAGACGCAAGCTATCTCAGGCTAACTTGAAGACAGCACTACAGCCAGCTTCCCCGCAGCCTAGCAGGATAAACGAGAACACAGTAGATCGTAGAAACCCACCGAATGGCAGCGTAGAGTACAAACGTCAAAACCATTCTAACCAAGCATAGCGTACCCTATCCAAACCAAGCGTAACCTAGCACAGTCAAACATGCCGTGACCAACATTGCTGT
>NW_016918584.1:44322-49997 GCF_001483705.2 Eufriesea mexicana
GCCTGACCAAACCTAACCCAATCTAACGAAGCCTAACTCAGCCTAAGGTGCCGAGAACACTATTGCTGCCTTTCACAGAGCAAGGCTCAAAGCTTTCCTCTCCTACCCTCACCAAACGTAGCGTAAACAAACGTAACTTAACGCAACCAAACTTGCACCGACCGCTATTGCTGGCCTCCTCAGGGTCGAGCAGAGTATAGTAGAGCACAGTAGAGCACAGAAATCCACCGAATAACATTCTATGCCCAGAAAGTCAAAGCTATCCAAACAAAACCAGTACATACGTAACACAACCAAACGTAGCCTAACTCAACCTAACGTGGCGAGAAAACCATTAATGGCTTCCCCAGAGCCAAGCAGAGCATATTAGAGCACAGTACAGCGCAGAAGTTCGCCGAATAGCAATATATAACATAAAAGTCAATACTGTCCCCTTCTACCCTAACCAGACGTAACATAACCAAGCGTAGCCTAAATGAAACTAACGTGCCGGGAACTCTGATACTAGTCTCCCCATAGTCGGGCGGGGCATAGTAAAGCGATATGAAGCGCAGAAATACGCCTCACAGCAGTTCATAGCACCACTGTGACGGCAACCCTATCCTACCCTGTCCAAGCATAGTATAACCAAACGCAACGTAACTTAATCTAACGAGTCGGGACCGCTGTTGCTGGATTCCACAGAGCCAAGTAGAATGTACTGCAGCACAGCAGAGTGTAGAGGGTCTCCAAAGACCAGCGAACGGCACAAATGTCAAAGATATCCTAACCCTACCTGACCTAACCTAACCTAAAGAAAACTACGCTAACCAAGTCTAACGAGACGAGAACACTATTGCTAGCCTCCTCCGTGCAAGCGGAACATAACAGAACACTGCAGAGCGTAGAAATCCGCCTAATAGAAGTGTATAGCACTAAAGACGAAGCTATCCTGTCCTACACAAACCAATCGTAGTATAAAAACGCAGTGTATCCTAACATAACGTGTCGAGACCATTATTTCTGGCCTCCGCAGGTCCAAGCAGAACATATTAGAGCAGAGTACAGCGCAGAAGTCAGCCGAATTGAAGTGTATAAAATAAACGTCAAAGCCATCCTAAGCAAACGTAACCTAACCTAACCAAACAAAACGAAACCTAATGCAACCTATCGTGCCACGACCACGATTGCTGGTTTCACAAGGTTCGAGCAGAGTATAGTAGAGCAAATAACAGCGCAGGAATCCACCGAATAGCAGCGTATAGCACAATAGTCAAGGTTATGCTATCCTATCTTATCAAAACGTAGCATATGCAAACGAACCCATCTCAAACAAACGTGCCTGCATTGCCATTGCTGTCCTCCCCAGAGTCAAGCAGAATATACTAGAGCAGAGAAGAGCGTAGGAAGCCACCAAATTAAAGTGCATCGCACAATAGTCAGTGATCTCATAAACTAACGTAAACCAACCCAAACAAATCAAACGTAGACTGACTGTATCTAACTTGCAGAGGCCACTATTGCTGGCATTCCCATAATCGAGGAGGGTAAATTGGAGCACAGTAAAGAGCTGAAACCCACCGAATAACAATGTATACCACGTAAGCCAAATCTATCCACACATAACCAAAGATAGCAAGACCAAACCAAACGTAGTGAAACTCTACCTAACGTGCCGCCGGCACTATTGCTGGACTCCCCAGAGACGGGCAGAGCATACTAAAGCGCAGTAGAGCGCAGAATCGCACCGAAAAGCAGTCTATACCACGAAAGTCAACGTAATCCAAATATGACCCAAACTAACATATAATAACCAAGCGTAAACCATCTCAACATAACGTGAGGCGACCAGTATTGCTGGCCTCCACGGGTCCAAGCAGAGCATAATAGAGGAGTGTAGAGAGCACAAATCCATAGAATTGCGGGGTATAACAGAAAAGTCGAAGCCAACCGAACACAACCAAAGCTAACGCGACATAACTAAACGTACCCTGTCTCAAAGAAACGTTCCGAGGGCGCCGAGGTCCATAGAATTGCAATGCATTGCACGAAAGCAAAAAATATAACAACCTAACCCAAACAAACCTAACAAAGCCATAGGTAACATATCTCAAACTATTGCGCCGCGGACACCGCTTCTGGAATTCCCAGAGCAAGGCAGGGGACATTATATCACAGTAGAGCGCTGAAATCCACCGTATAGCTGTGTACAACACAAAAGTCAAAACTACCCTAGCCTAACCTAGCCAAACATGACATAAGCAGACGTAACGTAACCCAAACTGATATTTCGCGACCGCTGCTTCTGTCCTCACGACAGCTAAGAAGATTATTGCAGAGCAATCTAGAACTCTGAAATCGTCCGAATAGCAGTGCATAGCGCCAAAGTCGAGGCCATCCTTACCACACATAGCCAACACTACCTTAGCCAAACGTAACATAACTCAAGCTAACGTGGTGAGAGCACTATTCCTGGCGTCCGCAGGGCCAATCAGAAAATATTAGGGCACTGTGGTGCGCTGAATTCCACCGAATATCAGTGTATGGTACAAAAGTAAAAGCTATACTATTCTAACCTAACCAAACGCAACGTAACCAAACCTAACATAACTCAAACCTTACGCGACGAGGCATCTACTGCTGCCGCCCCCAGAGACATGCAGAGTGCGGAGTATGGTAGAGCGCAGGAGAGCACACGTGTCCATAGAATATCAGTTTCAAGCAAATAATTCAGAGATATCCTAACTCAACCCAACGCAACCTAACCTAGCCAAACGCTATCTAACTGAACCTTACGTTCCTCGACCAGTATTGCTGTACTCCATAGAGGCAAGCTGAACATGATGGAGGAGAGTAGAGCGCTGAAATCCACCGCACTGCTGTATGTAGCTCAAAAGTTGAACACATCCTAACGCAACCTGATATAAGCCAACCTAACCAAAGGTAGAATAACCCAACGTAACGTGCCGAGACCACTATTGCTATCATCCCCAGAGGCAAGCATAATGTACTAGAGAACAGTAGGTGGCAGAAAACCACCGCAGAGCAGTGTATAGCTCAAAAACCGAAGATAAACATTCCTAACATTACCAAACGTAACGTAGCCACACGTAACATACCTCAACCTAAGATGCCGAGACCGCCATTGCTGGCCTCCCCAGAGCCAAGCAGAACACACTAGAGCACAGTGGAAAGCAGAAAGCCAGCGAATAGATGTGTACAGAACAAAAGTAGACACTATCATATCCTAACGTAGTCAATCGTCCATATCCGAACGTAACATGACTCAACCCGACGTGCCGAGACCACTGTTGCCGGCATACCTGGAGCCGAGCAGAACATATTAGTGGAGAGTAGGGAAGTGGAAACCATATAGCCGCAGTGTATAGCAGAGGTATCAAAGCTATCCAAACCTAACCCAAACTAACGTAACCATGCGAAACTTAGCCTAACCAGACATAACGTGCCGCGACCACTATTCCTGGCCTCCGAAGAGCCAAGCAGAAAATCTTGGAGCACAGTAGCACGCAAAAACCCGCCGCATTACAGTGTATAGCACAAAAGTAAAAAATATCCTATCCCAACATAACCAATCTTAACAAAACCAAACGTAACCTAAATCGACATAACGTGAAACGACCACCACTGCTGCGCTCCCCAGAGTCAAGCAGAATATACTAGAAGACATTAGAGCGCAGAAATCCGTATAATCGCAGAGTATAACGCAAAGGTCATACACATCCAGACATAACCAAGGCAAACATAACCTGAGCAAGCGTAGCATTCCCCGACATAGCGTGCCGCGACCGCTACTGGTGACCACCCCAGGGCCAAGCAGAATGCAGCAGAGCAAGGTCGCGCGCAGAAATCCGCCGAAGAGCAGTTTATAGCACGAAAGACGAAGATATCCTTATCGTACTTAACCTAACATATACTATCCAAGCGCAAACAATCTCAACATATCGTGCCGGAAACAATATCGCTGGCATTCCCAGGGCTAAGCAGACTGTAGAAGAGCGCAGTAGAGCGCAGATATTCTCCGACTAGTAGTGTGTAGCAGGAAAGTCTAAGATAACCTGACCGAGGTTAACCAAGCCTAACCAAACCTAACAAAACGTAACCCATCAAAGCCTAACGTGCCGAGACTGCCATTGCTGGCCTCCCCAGATCCAAGCAGAAAATATTAGAGCACAGTAGAGCGCCGAAATGCGCGGATGGCAGTGTATAGCACAAAAGTCTAAACTATCCTAACATAACGTCTCCTAACGTAACAGAACCGAACGTATTGTGGCTCAACCCAACGTATCGAGACCACTATTGCTGTCCACCACAGAGCCAAGCAAAATGTAGTACAGCACAGTAGATCACAGAAATCCACCGTATAACAGAATATAGCACGAAAGTCGATAGCATCCCAACCGAAGTTATCCTAACCTAACCTAACCAAACGTAACCTGACTCAACCTGATATGACACGAACACTATTGGTGGCCTCCACAGAGTCGAGCGCTGTATAGTAGAGCAACGTACAGCTTGAGGATCATCCGAATTGCAGCGTACAGCACGAAAGTCGAGTAAACCCTAATAAAGCCGCCCTAACGTAACCCAACGAACCGTAACTTAAACCACACAAACGTGCCGAGGCTACAACTAATGGATTCCACTGAGCCAAGAAGAACACAATAGAGCACAGAACGGCTCAGAAATCCACCGACAAGCAGCGTATGTCTCTGAAGTCTAAGCTATTCTTTCCTAACCTAACCAAACGTAACATATGCAAACGTACCTAAACACAGCCTAACGTGCCGCGACCACTACTCCTGGCCTCCCCAGAGCCATGCAGAATGTACTGGAGCACAGAAGAGCGCATAGGTACACCGAATAACAGTGCGTAGCACGAAAGTCAAAGCTATCATAGCCAAACTTAGCCTAACCTGTCCCAACCGTACGTAACCTAACTGAAACTCACGGGCCGCGAACGCTATTGCTCGCCTCCCCAGAGTCGGGCAGAGTATAGTAACGCAATGTAGAGCGCAGAAATCCACCGCATTGCAGTGTATAACACAAAAGTTATACATCTCCTGACATAACCTGAACATACCTTACCTCTCAAAACGTGGTGTATCTAAACATAGCTTGGCGAGAGCATTGTTGCTGGCCTCGCCAGATCCAGGCAGAGCACATTAGAGCACATTAGAGCACGGATATCTACTGAATAGCAAGGAAGTACATAGAGGTCGGAGAAGACTAACCTAACCTGGCCAAACATAACACAACCAAACGAAGCCTAAATAATCCTGTCACGGTCAGACCACTATTGCTCGCCGTAACAAAGACGGAATAACAGAATGAAACGCAATAGTCGAAATAGCCTATCCTAACCTAGCCGAACGTAACAAACCTAAACGTAGCCTATCTCCACCTAACAGGACGAGACAACAACTGCTAGCCTCCACTGAAACAAGCAGAATGTTCTAGAGCAAAGTAGAGAGCAGAATGCCACCAAACAGCAGCGTATAGCACAAGAGTCGGAGATACCCTAACCTAAGAACCTGACCTAACCTAACCTTAACAAACGTAGCGCAACTCAATAGGGCGTGCCGCGACTACTGCTGCCGGACTCCAGAGAGCCCAGCAGAATACAGTAGAGCACAGTAGGTCACACGAAACCGCTGGATAATAGGGTAGAGCACGAA
>NW_016918585.1:0-1555 GCF_001483705.2 Eufriesea mexicana
GTATGTACGGATGCATGCATGGATGTATGCACGGATGAATGTATGGATGTTTGTATGGATGTATGTATGGATGTACGTATGGATGTACGTAAGAATGTTTGTATGGATGTATGTATGGATGAATGTATGCGTGTACGTATGTTTCTGTGTGTTGATGTGTGTATGGATGCATGGAAGGAAGGATGGATTGGTGGATGGAAGTATGGATGGAAGGATGTATCGGTCGATGGATGTATGGATGGGTGGCTGTTTGGACGGATGGGTGTATGGAAGTATGGATATATGTATGGGTGTATGTATAGATGGATGGCCGTATGGATGGAGGGAAGTGTGGTTGGATTGAGGTACGGATGGACGGATCTACGGATGTTTGGATGTATGTGTTTATATACGTAGGGATGTATAGATGGATGGATGTATCGAACGATGGAAGAACGAATGGATGCTTTTATGTATGTATGGACGTGTGGATGTATGGATGTATACACGGATGGTTGTATGAATGGACTGATTTATGGATCTATGAATGTATGGATGGGTGGATGTATGGACGGGCGGATGTGTGGATGGACGGATGAACGGATGTATGGATGCATGTGTAGATGTATGTATAGATGTATAGATGTATGTAAGGATGTATGTATGGATGTATGTATGGATGAATGTATGCGTGTATGTATGGATCTGTGTGTTGATGTGTGAATGGATGCATGAATGGATGGCCCTATGGATGTATGGATGGATGGATGTATGGATGTATGCATGGACGGATTTGTGCATACATGGTTGTATGTATGTGTGAATGTATGGATGTAAGAATGAATGTATGCATGCATGTATGGATGTATGCATTTATGGATGCATGGATGTATGGATGTCTGTATGGATATGTGGATGTATGTATGTATGGCTGTACGGATCGATGGATGTATGGATGGATGGACGTATGGATCGTTGGGCGTATGGAAGGATGGAAGTACCGATCGATGTATATATGGATGGATGGCTGTATGGACGGCTGGATGTATGCATGGATGTATCAATGGATGTTTGAATGGATGTATGTATATATGTATGTATGGATGTATGGAAAGATGTATGTATGGATGTATGTATGGACGAATGTATTGGTGTATTTATGGTTGTATATACTGATGTATGTATGGATGTATGGATGGATGGATTGTCGTATGGATGTATGGATGGACAGATGTGTGGATCGATGGATGTTTGGATGGGCGGATGTATAGCTGGATGGATGTATGGAAGGATGTATGTACGGATGGATGGATGTGTGGATGGATGGATTTATGGATGTATGGATGTATGGATGTATGGATGTATGGTTGGACGGATCTACGGATGGATGCGTTTATGTGGGTATAGACGTGTGGATATATGGATGTACACATGCATGGGTGTATGAATGGATAGATTTATGGATCGATGGATGCATGGATGGCTGGATGTATGGATGGATGGATGTGTAGAAAGGTGGACGTATGGATGGATTGATGCATGGATGAATGCTTGTATGGATGGATGGTTGTATGAA
>NW_016918586.1:0-639 GCF_001483705.2 Eufriesea mexicana
CAATAGTCGTATATGGGCTCAAAATTGAAATTTCCAGCCAGATTCTATAGCATTGCAATGGCAGCAGCACGCCAATAGAATCTTTCCTCCTTATTTATGCAAGAAAGTTCGCTCACCACGATATTATTCGAAAATGTCAATAAAATTTAATTTTCCAGCATGATTCTATAGCATTGCGATGGCTATAGCACGCCAATAGAATCTTCCTTCCTTATTTATGCAAAAAGGCAGCTCACCCTGATATTTGACGACAATGTCAATAAAATTGAATCCTCCAGCCAGATTCAGTAGCATTGCAATTGCTATAGCACGCCAATGGAATCTTTCCTCCATATTTACGCAAGGAGGTTACCTCACCGCGATATTAGCCGAAAATGTCAATAAAATTGAATTTTCCAGCCAGTTTCAGTAGCATTGAAATGGAAATAGTACGACAATAGAATCTTTCCTAATTATTTAAGCAAGGAAGATACCTCACCACGATATTAGAAGAAACTGTCAATAAAATTCAATTGTCCAGCAAGATTCTATAGCAGTGCAATGGCTATAGCACGCCAATGGAATCTATCCTCCTTCCTTAAGCAAAAAAGGTAGTTCACCCCGATATTTGACGACAATGTCAATAAAATTGTATCTTCC
>NW_016918587.1:0-977 GCF_001483705.2 Eufriesea mexicana
TTTTATTGACATTTTCGACTAATATCGTGGTGAGCTAGCTTCCTGGCATAAGTATGGCGGAAAAACCCTTTTGGCGTGCTACAGCCATTGCAATGCTGAAGAGTCTGGCCGGAAATTTCAATTTTATTGTCATTTTCGACTAATATCGTAGTGAGTTATCTTTCTTGCATAAATAAGCAGGAAAGATCCTATTGGCGTGCTATTGCCATTGCAATGCTATGGAATCGGCATGGAAAATTCAATTTTAATGACATTTTCGACTAATATCGTGGTGAGCTAACTTCCTTCCCTAAGTAAGGAGGAAAGATCCTTCTGGAGTGTTATAGCCATTGCAATGCAGTAGAATCTGGTTGGAAAGATCATTTTTATTGATATTTTCGACTAATGTGGCGATCTAACTTTCTTGCATAAATCAGGAGGAAAGATTCTATTTGCGTGCTATTGCCATTACAATGCACTAGAATCTGGATGGAAAGTTCAATTTTATTGTCATTTTCGACTAATATCGTGGTGAGATAACTTCCTTCCCTAAGTAAGGACGAAAGATCCTTCTGGAGTGCTATAGCCATTGCAATGCAGTAGAATCTGGTTGGAAAGACCAATTTTATTGACATTTTCGACTAATGTGGTGATCTAACTTTCTTGCATAAATCAGGAGGAAAGATTCTATTGGCGTGGTATTCCGATTGCAATGCTATAGAACCTCGATGGAAAATTCAATTTTATTGACATTTTAGACTAATATCGCGGTGAGATAACTTTCTTGCATAAACAAGGAGGAAAGATTATATTGGCAAGCTGTAACTACTGCAATGCTATAGAATCTACCTGGAAAATTCAATTTCATTGACATTTTCGACTAATATCGTGGTGAGCCAACTTCCTTGTGTAAGTAAGGAGGGAAGATTCTATTGGCGTGCTATTGACATTGCAATGCTGTAGAATCTGGCTGAAAAATTCAATTTTATTGACATTTT
>NW_016918587.1:1113-2125 GCF_001483705.2 Eufriesea mexicana
ATATGGTGGTGAGCTAACTTTCTTCCATAAATCAGGAGGATAGATTCTGTTGGCGTGCTATAGCCACTGCAATGCTGTAGAGTCTGGCCGGAAAATTCCATTTTATTGACATTTTCGTCTAATATCGTGGTGAGTTATCTTTCTTGGATAAATAAGGAGGAAGGATTCTATTGGCGTGCTATTGCCATTGCAATACTGCAGAACCTGGATGGAAAGTTCAATTTTATTGTAATTTTCTACTGGTATCGTGGTGAGCTAACTTTCTTGCATAAACAAGGAGGAAAGATTATATTGGCAAGCTATTACCACTGCAATGCTGCAGACTCTGGCTGGAAAGTTCAATTTTATTGTCATTTTCGACTTATAACGTGGTGAGCTAGCTTCCTTGCATAAGTATGGAGGAAAGATCCTTTTGGCGTGCTATGACCATTGCAATGATATGGAATGTGCCTGGCAGTTTCGACTTTACAGACATTTTCTACTAATATCGTGGTGAGCTATCTTTCTTGCGTAAATAAGGCGGAAAGATGCTATTGGCGTGCCATTGGCATTGCAGTGCTATATAATCTTGCTGGAAAATTCAATTTTATTGACATTTTCGACAAATGTGGTGAGCTAACTCTCCTGCATAAATCAGGAGGAAAGATTCGATTGGCGTGCTATTGCCATTGCAATGCTATAGAATCTGTATGGAAAATTCAATTTTACTGACATTTTCGACTAATATCGTGGTGAGCTTGCTTCCTTGCATAAGTATGGAGGAAAGATCCTTTTGGCGTGCTATATTGGCATGCTATTGCCATTGCAATGCTATAGAATCTGTATGGAATCTTGAATTCTATTGATATTTTCGACTTATATCGTGGTGAGCTTGCTTCCTTGCATAAGTATGGAGGAAAGATCATTTTGGCGAGCTATAACCATTGCTATGATTCGGAATGTGCCTGGTAGTTTCGATTTTATCGACATTTTCAACTAATATCGTGGTGAGCTATCATTCTTGCTTAAATAA
>NW_016918588.1:0-434 GCF_001483705.2 Eufriesea mexicana
TCTCTGGCATGTAGAAGGCTGTACTTGCCATTGGATTGCAGGCGTTAGGCGATCTATTCACCAGGCTATAACAGATTATAGATTTTGAATAGACCTTTTCTCTGGCAAGAAGATAGCAGTAATTGCCGTTAGGCTGAAGGCGTTCGGCGATATATGCACCAAGCTATATCAGGCTATAGATTTTATCAGACCTATTCTCTGGCAACTAGATGGCTGTTCTTGCTATTGCATGGAAGGCGTTAGCCCAACTATTCACCAAGCTATTACAGATTATAGATTTTGAATAAACCTATTCTTTGGCATGTAGATGGCTGTACCTGCCATTTAATTGGAGGCGGTAGGCGATCTATTCACCAAGCTATCACAGGTTACAGATTTTGGATAGACCTATGCTCTGGCAAGTAGGTGGCAGTACTTGCCATTGGATTCAAGGC
>NW_016918589.1:0-220 GCF_001483705.2 Eufriesea mexicana
GACAGATCTATTCCCTGGCAAGTGGATGGCTGTACTTGCCATTGGTTGCAGACGATAGGCGGCATCTTAACCAAGCTATAACAGATTATAGATTTTGAATATACCTAATCTCTGGCAAGTAGATGGCTGAACTTGCCATTGGATTGAGGGCGTTAGGCGATCTATGCACCAAGCAATAACCGGTAACAAATTTTGAATAGACCTATTCTCTTGCAAGTAG
>NW_016918590.1:0-829 GCF_001483705.2 Eufriesea mexicana
TTGGATACATGTATGGATCGCCTGATGTATGGATAAGTGCTAGTATGGATGGATGGATGTATGATACGATGGATGTATGGATGGGTGGATGTACGGATGGATGGATGCATGGAAAGGTGGATGTATGGATGGTTGTATGTATGGGTGAATGGTTGTGTGGATGGCTGGATGTATAGATGGATTACGGTATGGATGGTCGGATGTACCTATGTATGAATGGATGGACGTACATATGTCCGGATGTATGGATTTATGGATGCATGGTTGTGTGGATGAATGGATATATGGGTGGATGTATGTGTGAATGGCAGGATATAAAGATGGATGGATGTATTGATGTACAGGTGCTTGGATGCATGAATCTATGGCTGTACGGATGAATGTATGTATGGATGTATGGATGGATGGATGTATCGAATGATAGACGTAAGAATGGAAGGATGTATGGATGTAAGGATCCGTGGATGTATGGATGTATGGATGGATGGATGTATGTATGGATAGATGTATGGATCGATGGGTGTATGGATGGATGCTTGTATGGATGGATGGATGTATGGTTCGATGGATGTATGGATAGGTGTATGTATGGATGGGTGGATGTATGGATGGATGGATGTATGGAAAGGTGGATGTATGTATGGATGTATGTATGGATATATTGATGGGTGTATGGATGGATTGGGGTATGGATGGACCGATGTACGGAAGTATGGATGTATGGATGTATGGCTGTATGCATGTACGGATCGATGGATGGATTATAATATCGAATGATGGTCGTACGAATGGATGCATTTATGGAAGTATGGGTATGGGGCTGTATGGA
>NW_016918591.1:0-233 GCF_001483705.2 Eufriesea mexicana
GGACAGGTCAGATGATGTCAGTTCAGGTCAGTTCAGGTCAGGCCATGTCAGGCCATGTCAGGCCATGTCAGTTCAAGTTATATCAGGTCATGTCGGGTCAGGTCATGCCAGGTCAGGTCAGGTCAGGTCAGGCCTGGTCAGGTCAGGTCAGGTCAGGTCAGTCAGGTACGTTCAGGTCAGGTCAGGTCAGTCAGGTCAGGTCAGGTCAGGTCAGGTCAGGTCAGGTCAGGTCA
>NW_016918592.1:0-783 GCF_001483705.2 Eufriesea mexicana
GGAGGAAAGATTCGATTGGTTTGCTATAGCCATTGCATTGCAACAGAATCGGACTGAAAAGTTTCAATTCTATTGACATTTTAGGCTAATATCGTGGTGAGCAAACGTTTCTGTATATGTAATGAGGAAGCACTCTATTGGTTTGCTATAGCCATTGCATTGCTATAGAATGAGACTGGAACGTTCAATTTTATTGACATTTTCGACTAATATCGTGGTGAACAGCATTTTCCTGATAAATAAAGCGGAAAGATACTATTGGATTGTTATAGCCTTTGCATTGCTATAGAATCTGGCTGAAAAGTCCAATTTTATTAACATTTTCGTCTAATATCGCGGTGAGCAAACATTTCTGCGTAAATACGGAGGATCGATCCTATTGGTTTGCTATAGCCATTGCATTGTAACAGAATCTGTCAGAGAGGTTGAATTCTTTTATCTTTTGACATTTTCTCCTAATATAGTGGTGAACAAGATTTTCTGCATATATAAAGCGGATAGATCCTATTGGCTTGCTATAGCCATTGCATTGCAATCGAATCTGACTGAAAGGTTCACCTTTAATGAAATTTTCGACTAATATCGTCGTGAGCACGCATTTCTGCATATACAAGCAATAAACAATATATTGGTTTGTTATAGCAACGGCAATGCAATAGAGTCTGAATGAAAAGTTGAATTCTATTGAGATTTTCGACTAATATCGTTGTGGGCAAACCATTCTGATTAAATAATGAGGAAGGATTCTATTGGCCTGCTATAGCCATTGCATTGCAATAGAAT
>NW_016918593.1:0-1764 GCF_001483705.2 Eufriesea mexicana
TATGCACGGCTGTTTGGCGGCTTCCTGCGTTCTACTGTGCTCTAATTTATTCTGCTTGGCGCTTTGGGTGCAAGAAATAGTGATCTCGGCACGTTTGTTTCAGATAGATAACGTTTGGCTCTGTTACATTTGGTTATGTGAGGATAGGATAGCTTTAACTTTTATGCCCTACATCGCTATTCAGCGGACTTCAGCGCCCTACTCTGCCCTAATATGTCCTGCTCGACACTGAGGAGGGCAGAAATAGTGGCTTCGGTAGGTTGGGAAGAATTTCGTTACGCTTGGTTACGTTGCGCTTGGTTACGTTAGTATAGTATAACTGATACTTTTGGGCTATTCGGTGGATTTCTGCCCTCTGCATAGCTCTAATATGCTCTGCTTGTCTCTGGCTATGCCGGAAATAGTATGCTCGACAAGTTACGTTTACTTAGGCTACGTTCAGTATGGTTTGGCTAGTTCAGTTTAGATTAGGATATCTTCGATCTTTGTGCGATAAACTGCAGTGCGCTGAATTAATGAAGACCATTTTTGCTGTAGTATACTCCTTTTGGCTCTGGAGAGGCAAGAAATAGTGTCCTCGGAATGTTAGGTAGAGTTAGGTTACGTTTGGCATGGTTAGGCTTGATCAGGCTTGGTTAGGGTAGCTTTGACTTTTGTGCTATACACTAGCATTCGGTGGATTTCTTCGCTCTTCGCTACTCTAGTATACTCTACTCGACTGTGGGGAGGCCTACAATAGCGGTCGTGGCACGTTAGGTTGTGTTAGCCCACATTCGATCAGGTTAGGTTATGCTAACTTTGGTTAGCATAGCTTCGGCTTTCGTGCTTTACACTCTTTTTTGGTGTATTCCAGCGCTCTTCTATGCTCTACTCTAATCTTCTTGGCCCCGTTGAGGCGAGCAATATTGGTCACGTCACGTTAAGCTGAGTTCCGCTATGTCAAGTTAGGTTATGTTCGTTTAGGTTACGTTTGGGTGCCCTTGACTTTTCTGCCGCACACCGCGATTCTATGTATTTCTGCGATCTACTTTCCTCTAATACTTTCTGCTTGGGTCTGTCGAGGACTGCCATGGTGTTTGCAGTACGCTAGGTTGTGTACGGCTTCGTTTGGTAATGTTATGGTTGGTTAGGTTAGGATAGGGTTTCTTCAGCTATTGTGCTAATCACTGCTATTCGGCGGATTTCTACGCCCCACTGTGGTCTGACGTTTTCTGCTTGGCCCTGAGAAAGACATCAATATTGGTCTCGGCAACATAGGCTGAATTATGCTACGTTTGTTTGGGTTAGGTTGGGTCAGGCTGGTTTAGGTTATCTTTCACTTTCGTGCCTTACGCCGTAACTCCGCGGATTTCTGTGATCTACTGCGCTCCAGTATATTCAGCTTTGCTCTGCGGACGTCAGCAATAGTTATGTAGGGCGGTTAGGTGTCGTTAGGTTACTTTTACTTATGATATGTTTAGTTAGGTTAGTCTAGGATAGCTTCGACTTTTCTACTACAAACTGCTATTCGGTAGATTTCTGCGCACTACTGTGATCAAGTGTGCTGTGCCTGCCTCTGGCGAGGCCAGCAATAGTGGCCTCGGCTCGTTAGGCTTATTTATTATACGTATGCTTACGTCAGGTTATGTCAGGTAGTGCTATAGCATCTATGACATTTGTGCATTTCGCTGCTGTTTGGTGGACTTCTGCGCCATACTGAGCCCTAATATGCTGTGCTTTGCTCCGCGGAGGCCAGAAATAGTATCCGCGGCGTGATAGGTTTTG
>NW_016918594.1:0-256 GCF_001483705.2 Eufriesea mexicana
TAAGGAGGAAAGGTCCTAACGGCGTGCTGTATCCATTGCAATGCTCTAGAATCTGCCCGGAAATTATAATTTTAATGACATTTTCGGCTTATGTCGTGGTGAGCAAACCTTCTCGCATAAATAAGACGGAAATATCCTGTTGGCGTGCTATAGACACTGCTGTGCAATAGGGTCGTTGTGGAAAGTTCAATTTCATCGACATTTTTTACTAATATCCTGGTGAACAAGCTTCCCCGCATAAATAAGTAGGATAAAT
>NW_016918595.1:0-562 GCF_001483705.2 Eufriesea mexicana
AAGGTAGTTTCTCTGCGCTGAAAGTAACCGGACAACCATAAAATTGTGAATGTTTGATTGTACCTTTATCACGAAGCTGTTTTACGTTGCCGTTCTCAATTGAAGATGGCAGAGGCTGCTGAACTTGATTTTTACTATCATTATCAACTATCGCAGTTTTAGAACTATCTGCATTTTCATCACTAGCTAAATTTCCCCCAAGCTTATAACCCTTTTGAAATGTATTTATATTAATATTACTTGCTATTAGTCTTTCCGGTTTAAATAATAGATCGCGGCCTAAAACTACATCTTGTGAACTTGGTACATATACCCGATACCCTTTGCAATTTCCAATATATCCCACTAAATAACCTTTTACAGCTTTTCTGTCCAGCTTTCTTCTCTTTTCAGATGGCACATGTGCAAAACATTCCGTCCCGAATATTTTCAAATTTTCTGTGTCCGCCTATTTACCATACCATAACCCACAGGGGGTCTGACCTGGCCGTTTTGACGATCCCGATCTGTTAAGGACATAGGCGGCTGTATTCATCGCTTCAGCCCATAAGAACAAGGGTAA
>NW_016918596.1:0-815 GCF_001483705.2 Eufriesea mexicana
ACGTAGCATAACCAAACGTAGTGGGCAGAGACCACTTTTTCCATCCTTCCAGTGACAACCGGAGTACAGTAGAGTACAGCAGAACGCAGAAGTCAACCGAACAATAGCTTATGCTACGAACGTGGAAGCAATCCGAACATAACCCAAACAAATGTACCCTAACCAAACGTAACATAGCACAGACTTAGGTGCCGAGACCACTATTGCTGGCCTCCCCAGATCCAGGCAGGAAATATTAGAGCACAGTGGAGCGAAGGAATCCATAGAATCGCAGTGTATTGCACAAAAGTCAAAGCAACCCTACCCTAACGTTGCCACACGTAACATAGTCGAACATAACCGAACTCAACTTATCGTCCCTAGGGCTCACATGCTGACCTCCCCAGCAACAAACAGAACATACTAGAGAACAGTATGGCGCAGAAATACACTGCATTGCAGTGTGCAGCTGTAGAGCCTCACACGTCCAAACGTAACCTGACCCAACCGAACCTAACCAAAGGTAGCATAACCCATCATAAAGTGCGGACACCATTATTGCTGGCCCCCGCAGAGCCAAGCAGTACATACTGGAGTACCGTACGGTGCAGAAATCCACCGAATAGCAGTGTATGGTGCATGGGTCAAAGTTCACCTATCCTAACCTAACAAAACGCAACATAACCAATCGAAGGCTAATGTAACCCAACGTGCGGCGACCACTACTGCTGACCTGCCGAGATTCGAGCAGAGTACACTGGAGCACAGTAGGGCATAGAAGTCCATAGGATGACAGTGTTGAGCACACGAGTAATAGCTATCCTTACCTAACCCAA
>NW_016918596.1:2055-6592 GCF_001483705.2 Eufriesea mexicana
AACGTGCCACGAACACCATTGCTGGCCTGCGCAGGGACAAACGCAGGCTGGCAGAGCAACGCAGAACGCAGATATCGACTGAGTAGCCGTGTACAGCACAAAAGTCAAAGCCATCCTAACCAAACCGAACCAAACCTAGCCAAGCAATACGTAACATATCTGAACCTAACGTGCCGAGGCCACAATTGCTGGCCCCCACAGAGCCATGCAAAGCATATGAGAGCACAGCAGAGCGCCGCAATTGAACGTAAAACAGTGTACAGCACAAAAGTCAAAGCTACCCAATCTTAACAAACCAAACGTTACGTAAACAAACGTGTCCTAGCACCTCCTAACGCGCCGAGAATTCTATTGCTGCGGTAATCAGAGCCAAGCAGAGCGTATTAGGCGTGAGTAGTGGGTAGAAGTCCACAGAATCGCAGTGCACAGCTCGACAGTCGGAGCTACCCAGTCCTAACTAAACCATATGTAACACAGTCGAACGTAGCTTGACTCAGCCCAACGTACCGAGGCCACACGTGCTTGCCTCCCCAGAACCACGCAGTTCATGGTACAGCAAAGTAGAGCGCAGTTATGCTTCGCACTGGAGTGTATAGCTCAAAAGTGGGAGGTTCCGTAAACCAACCTTTCCTAACATAGCCAAACCGAGCGTAGCCTAACTAAACAGAGGGCGCCGAGACTAGAGTTGCTGGCCTCCGCCGAGCCAAGCAGAATATACTAGAGCACAATGGAAAGCAGAAATCCAACGCACAGGAGGGCATACCACGTAAGAAAAAGCTATCCCTACCAAACCCAGGCAAATTTACCCCAACCAAACTTTGCCTAACTCAACCTAACGTGCCGAGACCACTATTACTGGCCTCGCAATAGTCGAGCAGTGTATAGTAGGCCAAGTTAGATGGCAGGAATCCACCGGAGAGCGGTGAAAAGCACGGAAGTCAATGCTATCCTATCCTAACCTAACACAACCCAATCAAATAAAACGTAGAATGACTGAAAATAGCGTGCATCGACAACTATTGCTGGCCTACGCAGAGTCCAGCATAGTATAGTGGAGCACAGTAGAGCGGAGAAATCCACTGAATAGCAGTGCATAGCGTAAAAGTTATAGCAAACCTCTCCTACCTTAACCAAGCCTAACATGTCCAATCGCAGCCTAAGCCAGATAACGTGCCGGGAACATTCTTAGTGGCCACCGCCGATGTGAGCGGAGCGTAGTAGAGCAATGTTGAGCGCAAAAATACGACGAATGGCAGTGTATAGCACAAAAGCCACAGCTATCCTATACTGACCTGACCAAACGTAATACGACTAAGCGCAATATAAGACTACCTAAGGAACCGCGACTGCTAGTGCTGGCCTTCCCAGGATCGAGCAGAGCATAGTAGAGCCTGAAGCCCTTCGGATAGCAGTGTATACCACGAAAGTCAAAGCTACCCAGAACTAACGCCAACTAACACAACATAACCAAACGTTACCTAAATCAACCAAACGAGCCGAGACCACGATTTTTGTCCTCCCCAGCGCCGATCAGAATATATTACAGCACAGCAGCGCACATAAACTCACCGCATTGCAGTGTATAACACAAACGCCGTAGATGTCCTAACCTAAGGTGCCCAAACCCAACCTAACCAAACGTACCATAGCAGAAAATATCGTGACGCAACCACTGCTCCTGGCCTCCCCAGAGCAAACCATAATGAAGTAAAGCACAGCAGGACTCAGAAACCCACCAGTTAAGAGTGTATAGCCTGAAGGCAATGCCTATCCTCACCAGACATGGCCAGACCTAACCGAGCGAAGCGTAGCATTGTTCATCCTAACGTGCCACGACCACTATTGCTCGTATCCCCAGGGCCGGGCAAAGTTTGGTATAGCAATGTAAATGGCAGAAATACTCTGATTGGCAGAGTATAGCACAAAAGACGAAGAATATCTAACCTAACCTGAACGAACCTAACCCAACCAAACCAAGCGTGGCTCAACATGTCGTGCTGGGGACACTGCTGCTGGCATTCACAGAGCCAAGGAGAATATTGTAGAGCACTTTAGACCACAGACATCCACGTAAAGTCAGCGTACAGTACGAAAGACAAAGCTATACTGACCAACCATGTCATAATCTAACCTAACAGTATAGTAGGCCAAGTTAGATGGCAGGAATCCACCGGAGAGCGGTGAAAAGCACGGAAGTCAATGCTATCCTATCCTAACCTAACACAACCCAATCAAATAAAACGTAGAATGACTGAAAATAGCGTGCATCGACAACTATTGCTGGCCTACGCAGAGTCCAGCATAGTGTAGTGGAGCACAGTAGAGCGGAGAAATCCACTGCATAGCAGTGCATAGCGTAAAAGTTATAGCAAACCTCTCCTACCTTAACCAAGCCTAACATGTCCAATCGCAGCCTAAGCCAGATAACGTGCCGGGAACATTCTTAGTGGCCACCGCCGATGTGAGCGGAGCGTAGTAGAGCAATGTTGAGCGCAAAAATACGACGAATGGCAGTGTATAGCACAAAAGCCACAGCTATCCTATACTGACCTGACCAAACGTAATACGACTAAGCGCAATATAAGACTACCTAAGGAACCGCGACTGCTAGTGCTGGCCTTCCCAGGATCGAGCAGAGCATAGTAGAGCCTGAAGCCCTTCGGATAGCAGTGTATACCACGAAAGTCAAAGCTACCCAGAACTAACGCCAACTAACACAACATAACCAAACGTTACCTAAATCAACCTAACGAGCCGAGACCACGATTTTTGTCCTCCCCAGCGCCGATCAGAATATATTACAGCACAGCAGCGCACATAAACTCACCGCATTGCAGTGTATAACACAAACGCCGTAGATGTCCTAAACTAAGGTGCCAAAACCCAACCTAACCAAACGTACCATATCAGAAAATATCGTGACGCAACCACTGCTCCTGGCCTCCCCAGAGCAAACCATAATGAAGTAAAGCACAGCAGGACTCAGAAACCCACCAGTTAAGAGTGTATAGCCTGAAGGCAATGCCTATCCTCACCAGACATGGCCAGACCTAACCGAGCGAAGCGTAGCATTGTTCATCCTAACGTGCCACGACCACTATTGCTCGTATCCCCAGGGCCGGGCAAAGTTTGGTATAGCAATGTAAATGGCAGAAATACTCTGATTGGCAGAGTATAGCACAAAAGACGAAGAATATCTAACCTAACCTGAACGAACCTAACCCAACCAAACCAAGCGTGGCTCAACATGTCGTGCTGGGGACACTGCTGCTGGCATTCACAGAGCCAAGGAGAATATTGTAGAGCACTTTAGACCACAGACATCCACGTAAAGTCAGCGTACAGTACGAAAGACAAAGCTATAATGACCAAACATGTCATAATCTAACCTAACTAAACGTAACATAACTATACCTGGCGCGCCGGGACAACTAACACTGGCCACCAGAGAGACAAGCAGAACATATCAGAGCACAACAAATAGCTAAAATCCACAGAATACCTGTGTATGTTACGAAAGTCTAAGCTCTTCTGTCCTAACGTAACCAAACGTGTCATAAGCAAACGTAGCCTAACACAACGTAACTCGCCGCGACGACTACTGCTTTCCTACCCTGATCCAAGCAGAATGTATTATTGCACAATCGAGCGCAGAAATTCTCCGAAAAGCAATGTATGACGAAATTCAAGCAGAACCAGACACATTAGCGAAACCTAACGAACACAAACGTAACATAACTCAACCCAACATGACGAGACAACCATTGCTGGCCTCACTAGAGCCAAGCAGAAGACATTAGAATACAGTAGAGCGCAGAAATCCAAGGGTGGCGGTGTACAGCACAAAAGTCTAAACGCCCTGTCGTAACCTCCCTAAACGTAACGTATGAGAACGTAGCCTAAAAGAAGCTAATGTGCCGCGACCACAATTGCTGGACTCCACTTGGCCAAGCAGAATATACAACAGCACAGGAGAGCTCAGAAACCACCGCATTCCTGTGTAGAGTACAAAAGCCGTAGATATCCTAACCTAACCTGACCTAACCCAACCTAGCCAAACGCACCATAGATCAGAGTAACGTGGCGCTGACACTGCTCCTGGCACCCGCAGAGCGGAGCAGAATGTGATAAAGCATAGTAGGTCACAGTAATCCACCGATTAACAGTGTATAGCAGGAAAGTCAGAGCTATCCTGTCCAAAATTAACCTAACCGTAACTAACCGAATGTGACATAACTGAAGCCGACGTCCCACGGTCACCACTGCGCGCCACCCGATAGTCGCGAAGAGGATAGTATAGCAATGTAGAGATTGGAAGTCTCCCGTGCAACAGTGCACATCACGAAAGTCGAAGAATTCCTAACTTAACTTGAACTAACTTGTCCTAACCGAAACAAGTGTAGCCCAACATATCGTGCCGCGACCACTGCGTCTGGCGTCTCCACGGGCAAGCAGAACGTACCAGAGCAGAGTAGAGAGCAGAAATCCACTAAATTGCTGTGTATGCCACAAAGGTCTAAGCTACTCTGTCCTAACA
>NW_016918597.1:0-295 GCF_001483705.2 Eufriesea mexicana
TAGGTCTATCCAAAATCTATAAAAGGTTATAGCTTGGTGAATAGATCGCCTTTCGCCTCCAATTAAATGGCAATTACAGCCATCTACTCGCCAGAGTATAGGTTTATTCAAAATCAATAATCTGTAATAGCTTGGAGAATAGTTCGTCTAACGCCTTCCATGCAATGGCAAGTACAGGCATCTACTTGCCAGAGAATAGGTCTGATCAAAATCTATAACCTCGTATAGCTTGGTGAATAGATCGCCGAACGCCTTCAGCCCAATGGCAAGTACTGCTGTCTACTTGCCAGAGAAT
>NW_016918598.1:0-552 GCF_001483705.2 Eufriesea mexicana
CTATTGCTGCCACCCATAGAGACATGCAGAATGTGAAAGAGCACAGTAAGGAGCAGAAATCCATAGTTTAGCGACGTGTAGCGCAATGGACACAGCAACCCTAAGCTAACTCAGCCCAACTTTGCATATCCGAACGTAATCTGACTCAACCTAACACGACGCGACCAATATTGTTCGCCCCCCCACGGAGCCAAGCAGAACATGTTATACCAGAGTGGAGCGCAGAAATCCATAGAATAGCAGCGTGCTGCTAAAAAGTCGAAGCCACCCATACATAAGAGAACACAGCCTAGCCCGTCCAAAGGTAATCTAAATTAACTAACGAGAGGCGACCACATTTCATGGCATCCCCAGAGACGTGCAGAACGTATTAGATGAGATCATAGCTGAGAAATCCGTGGAACGGCAGTGTATAGCACAAAAGTCAAAGCTACACTAGCCAAACCTATACTAACCATTAACCGAACGTAACTTAGCCCAATATGACGATCCGCGACCGCAATTGCTGGCGTCACCAGGGCATAGCAGAATATACTGGAGGAGACTAGAGCG
>NW_016918599.1:0-2627 GCF_001483705.2 Eufriesea mexicana
GGCAGATTTATGTTACGTTTGGTTAGGTTAGGTTTGTCTGGGTTATGTTAGGATGTCTTTGACATTTCTGCTATACATCGTCATTCTTTGGGCGTCTGCGCTCCACTCTCCATGAATATGTTCTGCTCGGGGATGCGGAGGCCAGCGACAGTGCTCTAGGCACGTTAAGTTTAGTAAGAAATGTTACGTTTGGTTATGCTATGGTAGCTTAAGTTATATATGGATAGCTTCGACTTCTCAGCTGTAAACTGCGGTTCTGTGGATTTGTGCGCTCTTCTCTCCTATAGTCTGGTTTATTGCCTCTGGGGACGCAAGCAGTAGTGGTCACGGCGCATTAGCTTGAGCTGTGCTACGTTTGGTTTTGTTCGGGTGGATTAGGTTCAGTCAGGATATCTTTGACTTTTGTGCTATTCACTGCGATGTGGTCGATTTCTACGCTCTACTTCTTTCTCATATTTTATGCTTGGCTCTGCGGCGGCCAGAAAATGTGGTCTCGGCACGGTAGGTTGTGTTAGGCTACGTTTGACTAGGCTATGTACGTTTGTGTTGCGTAAGGATATCATCGGCTTCCGTGGTGGACACAGTTATTCAGCGGACTTGTGCGCTCGAGTGTGCTCTGCCATATCCTGCTCGGCCCTGGGGCGTCCTGCAATAGTGGTCGCATTCTTTTAGGTTCAGCCAGGTTACGTCTGGTTACGTTACGATTTGATATGTTAGGAGGGGCTAGCTCTGACTTTTGCGCTATACACTGCTATTAGGCGGATTTCTGCAATCTATTGTGCTCTAACACGTTCAGCTTGCCTCTGGGTGGGCCAGCATTGGTGGCATCGGTACGTTATGTTGAGATAGGCTGCGTTTGATTGGGTTTGGTTAGGTGAGTTTGGGTTAGGATATTTTGAGTTTTGTGCTTTGCACAGCATTGCGGCGGACTTCTGCTCTCTACTGTGCTCTACGTTATACAGGTAGACTCTGTGGAAGTCAGAAGTAATGGTCTAGGCACGTTATGTTTGGTTATGTTACGTTTGGTTAGGTTAGGTTTGGGCAGGTTAGGTTAGGACATATTCGTCTATTTTGCGCCATAACTGATATTCTTCGGATTTCTGCGCTTCACATTGCTCTACTATGCTCTCCTCGACTATGTGGAGGCCAGTAGTGGTGGCCGCGGCACGTCAGTTCTATTTATGCTACGTTTAGTTACGGCATGATTGGTTTAGTCAGGAGAGGATAGCTTCGACAATTGCGCTGTATATTATTATTCGGCAGATTTCTGCGCTGTACCTCGCACTAATATGCTCTGCTGTTCTCTGTGGAGGCCAGCAATTGTGGTCCCGGCACGTTAGTCTTAGTTATATTACTTTCGGTTTCGTTACGCTTTGATAAGTTACGATATGATAGCATTGAGTTCTACGCTATTCACTGCTATACGGTGGACATCTGCGACCTACCGTCCTCTAATATTTGCTGCTTGGCACTGTTGTGGCCAGCAAAAGTGGCCTCGGCACGTTTGGTTGCGATGGATTACTCACGGTTAGGTTAGGTTATGTTAGGTCTGGTCAGGATAGATTCGACTTTTGTGGCATACACAATGATTCAGTGGATTGCTGCGCTCTACTGCGCTCTACTATACACTGCACGGCCCTGGCGAGGCCAGAAGCAGTGTTCGCGGCACGTTATGTTGAGCTATGGTACGTTTTGTATCGTTATGTTTGTTTACGTTAGCACAGAATAGCATTGGCTTTTGTACCGTTCACTGCTGTTCGGTGGATTACTGCGCTCTACTTCGCTCTACTATATTCTGCTTGACCCTGGGGAGACCAGTAGCAGTGGTCTCTGCAGCAGGTGTGAGATATGTTACGTTTGGTTATGTGACGTTTGGTTATGTTATTATAATTTAGCTATGGCTTTTGTACCGTAGACTGCTATTCGGCGGATTACTGCGCTCTGCCGTGCTCTACTATGTTCCGCTTCGCGCTGGGGAGACCAGAAATAGTGGTCGCGGCGAATTAGGTACGGTTATGTTACGTTTGGTTAATTTATATTTGTTTGGGTTGGGTTTGGATAGCTTTGACTTTCCTGCTTATACACTGGAGGGCGGTGGACTTGTGCGCTCTATTGTGCTCTGGTGTGTTCTGCTTGGCTCTGTGGAAGAGAGTAATAGTGGTCTCGGCACAGTCGGTTGAGATAGGATACGTTTGGATATGTTATGTTCGCTCAGCCTATGGCTGGATTGCTTTGAGTTTTCTACAATACACTGCGATTGTATGGACCCCTGCGCTCTACTTCCCGCTAATAAGCTCTGCTTGACCCTGTGGAGGCCCGCAATACTGGTCGCGGCACGTTAGGCGGTGTCTTAATACGTTCGGGTAGGTTAGCTTAAGTTTGGTTAGGTTAGGATATCTTTGACTCTTGTGCTCAGCACAGATGTTCTATGGACTTCCATGCTCTACTGTGCCCTATCATATTCTGCATGTCTCTGGGGACTCCTGCAGTAGTGATCGCGGCACGTTAGGTTCGGTTGAGTTAGGTTTGTTCAAGTTAGGTTCGGGTATCTCAGGCTTTTGTGCAATACTCTGAAACGCCGTTGATATATGTTATCCACTGTGCTGTAGCATATTCTGCGTGGCCCT
>NW_016918599.1:3902-12049 GCF_001483705.2 Eufriesea mexicana
TGTATGCTGTACACTGCTGTTCTAAGAGTTTCTGCGCTCTGCTCTCCTCTAATATGATCAGCTGTGTGACCCACAGGCCACAAATTGAGGTCGCGTCAAATTAGGTTGAGCTATGTTACGCTTGGTTATGATAAGATTGGTTAGGTTAGGAGAGGACAGCTTTGACTTCTGTGCTATAGCCTGCTACTAGGTGGATTCCAGCGCCATACATTGCTCTAATCTTTTCAGCTTGTCTCTGCGAAGGCCTGCAATAGAGGTCTCTGCACCTTATGTTGGATCAAGTTGCGTTCGGTTAAGTTGGGTTAGGCTACGTTTTTGGTTAGGAGAGCTGTAACTTTTATGCTGTACACTGCTATTCGGTGGATCTCTGCGATTTACTGGGCTCTAGTATGTACTGCTCGGCTCTGGGGAGGACAGCAATAGCAGTCCCGGCACCTTAGGTTGAGATAGGCTATGCTTGGCTATGTTCTGCTCGTTTGGGTAGATTTGGGTATCTTCGACTTTTCTGTTACACACTAATGCTCCATGGATTTCTGCGCTCTACTTTTCTCTATCGCATTAAGTATGCCTCTGGGGTGCCAGCAATAGTGGTCGCGTCACGTCAGGTTGAGTCACGTTGCGCATGGTTTGGTCAGGTTGGGATATGTTTGGGTATGGTAGCATTGACTTTTGTGAAATACAAATCTATTCTATGGATTTCTGCGCTTCAATGTGCTCTACCATATTCTGCATGTGTCTGTGGACGCCAGGAATGGTGATCGCGGCACGTTAGGTTAGTATTGTTACGTACGCGTAGGTAAGGTTAGGTTTGATTTGATTAGAGTAGCTTTGACTTTTGCGCTATGCACTGCTATACGGTCGACTTCTGCGCTCTACATTGCTCTAGCATATTCTGCATCCCGCTGGGGCGGGCAGAAACATTGGTCTCGGCACGTTAGGTTGTGTTGTCTTACAATTCGTTAGGCTAGGCTATTGTGTTTAAGGATATGATAGCTTTCACATTTTCGCTATACGCCTCTAATCTATGCATTTCTCTGCTCTCCCCTCCTCTAGTATGTTCTGCATGTCCCCGGCGACGCCAGAAATAGAGGTCGTGGCACGTTAAGTTGAGTAAGGTTACGTTCGGCTTGGTTAGGTTATGTCAGGTAATGTTTGGATGCTTTCGACTTTAGTGCTGTCCACTGCAATGCGGCGGATTTCTACGCTCTACTATGCTATCCTAAATTCTCCTTGACTTTGGGGAGGCCAGCAATTGTGGTTGCGGCACGTTAGATTATGTTAGGCTATGTATTGTTGCGTTACGCTTGGTTAGGTTAGTATAGGGTGGCTTTGACTTGTTTGCCACACACTGAGATTATATCGGCATCGGCGGTCTACCCTCCTCTAATATGTGCTGTTTGGGTGTGTGCAGGTCCGCAATATTTGTCTGGGCAGGTTAGGTTTAGTTTTGCTACGTTTGGTTGCGTTACGTTCGGTTGCGTTAGGATATGATAGTCCCGGCTTGTGTGCTGTACACTGCTGTTCAGTGTTTATGCGCGATCTACTTTGCTGTGTTATACTCTGCTTGGTCATGCCGTGGCCAGCCGTAGTGTTCGTTGCACGTTATGTTGAGTGAGGCTGCGTTTGGTTAGGTTGTGTTTGCATCAGTTACTTTGTATAGCTTCAACTTTTCTGCTATACACTGAGATCCTATGTACTTCTGAGCACTACTCACCTCTACCATATCCTGCTCTTCTATGTGGAGGCCAGCAGCATTGGCCGCATCATAATAGGAATAGTTATGTTACGTCTGGTTACGTTACGTTTGGTCAGTTTAGTATATGATAGCTTTGGCTTTTGTGCTATACACTGCTATTCCGTGGGTACGTTCTACTCTTCCCAAGTATCTTCCGCTTGGCTCTGGGGATACCAACAACAATGGTCTCGGCACGCTCTATTATGTTATGTTACGTTTTGATGGGTTAGGTTTGGTCGGGTAAGGTTTGGATGTATTAGACTCTTGTGCTGTACACTGCAATGCGGCGAACTTCTTCGCCCTACTCTGCTCATGTATATTTTGCTTGGCTCTGGGCATCCTGGAAATAGTGGTCACGGCAGGTTAGATCGTGTTAGGCTACGTATGGTTATGTTACGTTTGGTTAGGCTAGGGTACGATAACTTTGACTTCTGTTCCATGCACTGTGGTTATATGGATTCCTGCGCTCTACTCTCCTCTAATACGAGCTGTTTGTGACTTTGGAGGGCAGCAATAGTGGTCTCGGCACGTTAGGCTTGTTCATGCTGCGTTTGCTACGATACCTTTGGATAGGTTGGAATATTGTAGTTTTGGCTTCAGTGCTATACACTGCTACTCGGAGGATCTCTAATCTCTACATTGCACAGCTATGCTCTGCTCAACTCTCGGGAGGTCAGCAAGTGTGTACGTGGCACGCTATGGGAAGCTATGCTACGTCTGTTTCGGCTAGGTTATGTTAGGTTCGGCAAGGATACGTCCGACTTTCGTACTATACACTGTTATTCGGTGGATTTCTTCTCTCTGCTGTTCTCTACTATATTCTGCTTGGCGCCGAGTTTACCAACAATAGTGGTCTCGGCGCGTTAGGTTGAATTTGGTTGCGTTCGCTTATGTTACGTTCGCTAAGGTTAGGGCAGGGTAGCATCGACTCTTGTGATATACGTTGCGATTCTATGGATTTCTGCGCTCCACTCTCCTCTAGTATGTTCTGCCTGTCTCTGTGGAGGGCAGCAATAGAGGTCTCGTCATGTATGGTTGATTTTGGTAACGTTTGGTGATGTTACGTGTTGTTAGGTTAGGATGGTGTAGCTTTGACTTGCGTGCTATATACTCCAATGCGGGGAATTTCTGCGTTCTACTTTGCTCTGCTATACCCTGCTTGGCCCTGGGGATGCCAGCAGGAGTGGTCTCCGCACTTTGGATGCGTAATGTAACGTTTGGTTAGGTAATGTTATGTTTATTTCCGTTTGGTTTGCTGCGACTTTTCTGCCATACAACGTTATTCGGTAGATTACTGCGCTGTACAGTGCTCTACTACATTTTTCTTGGCCCTGTGTACGCCAGAATTAGTGGCCGCTGCACGTTACGATTCGTCAAGCTACATTTGGTTAGGCCACGTCAGTATGAGTTATGTTTGGATGGCTCGGAATTTTCCGCTATACGCTGCGATTATATGAATTTCCGAGCTCCACTCCCCTCTAACATCTTCTGCCCGGCTCTGTTGAGACCAGCAATAGTGGCTTCGAAACGTTAGGTTTTGTTATGTTACGTTTGGTTACATTACGTTCCTTCAGGTTGTTATAGGGTACCTCCGAGTTTTCCGTTATACACTGTTACTCTGCTGACTTCTGTGCCCTTCTGTGCTCTACTATATTCTGCATGTCCCTGGCGTGTAGAGGAATAATGGTCGCGGCACGTTATGTTGAGTTAGGCTACGTTTGGTTAGGTTATGTAAGTATATGTTACGTTCGGATTACCCTGACCTATCCGCCATTCACTGTGACCCCATGGATTTCTGAGCGCTACAGTCCCTTACTATGTTCTGCTCAGCTCTGAGCAGGCCAGCAATAATTTTCGCGGCAAGTTGGGTAGAGTTATGTTACGTTTGGTTATGTTACGATTGGACAGGTTAGGATAGGACAGTTTCGACTTTTGCCCTGTACACTGCCATTCGGTGGATATATGTGCTCTACTGTGCTCTGGTATGCTCTGCTTGGTTCTCGGGATGCCAGCAATGGTGTCCTCGGCACGTTGGGTTGGGTTCGGTTACATTCGTGTATATTACATTTGGTCAGGTTAGACTACGGTAGCTTCGACTCGTGCGCTTTACACTGCAATTCAGTGGATTTCTGCGCTCTACTGTGCTCTGATATCTTCTGCTTGGAGCTGGGGAGACCATAAACGTATGTCGCCTCTCATTAAGTTGTGTTAGGTTACGTTTGATTAGGCTAGGTTATGTTTATTTCGGTTAGTTTAACTCTGACTTTCGTGCTCTTTGGTGCATTTCTGCGCTGTACCCTGCTCTACTGTGTTCTGCTTGGCCCTGTGTATGCCAGCAATAGTGATCGCTGCACGATACGTTGAGTTAGGCTACGTTAGGCAAGGATAGGTTCGGTTCGGCTCTCTTTGGGCGGGGGAGATCAGTATCTATGGACTACTCCACCGGGGCGGGCAAGGTGCATCTGAAGTCGTTTAGGCCGTTCAGGTGGGGCGAAAGTTCCGACAGACCGTGATGACCGCCTGACGAGCTCGACTGAGGGATCCGTGTAGCCGACGGCACCGGACGATCTGGGCTGTGCTCCACGCCTTGGATGCATGGGCGCGCAGCGGCAGTCGGTGCTATCTTAACCTAAAATCTCGCACACGTAATCTAAGTCAACCTATCATGCTGCGACCAGTATTGCAGTCCTCTACAGCGCCAAGCAAAGCATATCAGGGTGGAGTAGAGCGCTGGAATCCATAGAATAGCAGCGTATTGCAGAGAAGTCGAAACTATCCAAACCTTACCGAAGATAACATTGCAAGAACACTATTACTGGCCTCTCCAGAGCCAAGCAGAATGTACTGGAGCACAGTAGAGCGAAGAAATCCAACGAATAGCAGTTTACAGCACATAAGTCAAGGGTATCCTCCTCTAGCCTAATCGAACGTGACGCAGACGAAAGCAAAGTAACTCAATCTACCGTGCCTAGAACACAGTTGCTGTCCTCCCCGGAGCAGAGCAGAGTATACTGGAGCAACGAGTGTCGGTGATTTAACGTGCTGTACGTTCCCGGAGGGATTCACAACACGCCCCCCACGGGCGCGGGATTGAGATACGCGCAATCAGCGCATTACCGGAGTATGCTCAACGGTAACTACCAATCAACCCGGGAGTGCAAGCTCCACGTGTCACCCTAGGTATGGGCGGGACATTTCGAACATCCCTACGGGCTCTGCAGGCCGGCGCCCGAGCCGGAAAGACGCAGCTCACCCCGCCGAGACGCCAGCGTCTCTTGCTTGCGACGTAGGCTGTACCACTGCCCCCGCGAGTCCAACCCAGATGGTCGACGTGGGAGCGGATTAGCCGCTCCGGGGGCTCAATGTCAAACCCCGCGGTACCAGTGCTTATGCCGTACTGGTCATACCTGTCGTGAGATTTCCCCACTTCCCGAATGAGGCCCTTGCATGCCTCGGCCTGGGTTGGGCCGACTAGGTTGCGTGGGGGCGTGACTCCACAAGAAACGCCGCTCCTAATGAAGCAACGTCCCACCCTGCGCCCGTCAGCCACCGGCACTCTCCAGGTCGCCGATACCATACCCCGCCTTCTGATGAATACACCCCTTGCGAACATGCAAAAGCATTCATACGATTCCTTGCTCGCCAGGACCTCCGACACATCCACACTTCCATCCAGTCTAACACAAACACCACATTCACTCAGGTTTCGGAGGTCCTCATACACACAACATTCAATCAACACATGCTTCCAGTCTTCTTTCACACTACCACACACACAACGTTCACTCTCACTCAAGCCACGCTTACACAAGAACTCATTCATACTACCGTGCCCAGTCAACAAGAAGCATGCATACACATTCAGCTGAAGACATACATTCCTCTCCGCAAACATCACATTCCTAATAAATTCATATGTTACACGACCTTTCACACTCTGATCCTATCTGCGCTGCCAAAATTCATACATTCGTTCATTCACCAACTTTACACATTCATCACTAGACCAATTACGCATTTCCTCATCACACACCAAAACATTCTCTCGCACATTCACACCATGCTTTACACTCCACAAAATACCTTTACACACACACAATATGTACCAAGGTGGTGAACCCGCTAGCACTTGCATACTCTCAGTCGAAACTGAACGACACACACACAAACATGCATACAAAACCATTCTCTGCGATCTGTTTATCAGATCCCTTCCATACCTATACATCATCGCATCATACCATACACTCGCTCCATACATCGCACACGCCACAAACAAAACTTTATATATCACTCGCGCAGCTTTTTTTCTCATACCCCATTCACACTTCATCTCACGCCCCATTAGTCCCACAACATTCATTAGCTTATTTCTCAAGTCCTCCAAATGAACCTTGAAATGCATTCTCTCACTCATCCATACACACAAGTAATTCACTCGCTCAACATATCTAATCACTCTTCCATTCATCCACACACTCGGTCTTCTATTCTCAGGCATACATCCTTTCAACAACATTACCACCGTTTTGCCCTCGGACACGGACAGCCCAACATTCCCACACCACTCATTCACAATAACCGTATACTCAGTTCCTTTAGTTTCCACTACCACTCGGCTCTGTCCGTCTACAATCATCAACAAGTCTTCAGCATACGCGACACATTTACACCCACATCCATTCAGCCGCCACAGGAGCACATCCATCATGAGGTTCCATATAAATGGACCACAGACGGACCCCTGCGGACAGCCGCACTCGACAACCCTACACACAACATCGTTCACTCCCAACATACACGCCATCCGGCCGTGGAAGTAGCTCCTCCACAGAGCCATTTCCCGGCACCCGAATTCCCTCAATTTGTTCATAACACTCATCCATTCCAGGTTGTCGAACGCTCCCTTAACTTCGACAAACACACCTAAAACGTACTTACATTCACTCTCAGAAACATATTCTCGCACGCTTGCCCACGCACTCTCCGTCGATCGGCCTGCGCGAAATCCGTGCTTGGCATCATTCATACTATCACCCACACACCGTTCCAATCTCTCTACCATCCTTCGTTCCAGCGTTTTACCCAGCACGGACAGCAAACTTATAGGTCTATACGACGCGGGGTCCGATCGCGGTTTCTCGGGGGACTTCGGCAAAACAACGCACGCCTTCTTCCACGCAGCAGGAAAATATCCCGCGGACAAGCAAGCATCATACACTCGTTTCAACCATCACGGAATGGCCTACCGAATCATACGCAACATTTCTGCATTTATACCATCAAGACCGGGAGCCTTGCGCAATCTCGCCTTCCCAATCGCTTTACTCACTTCATCCCATTCAAAACATTTAATTGAATCTTGCCCATGCACATCCTTATCCACATTCACAGCATCCTCAATCACCATCTCCGCAGCAGGGAAGAATTTCCTCATTAACACGTTAGCACATTCACTCCACGTGGAATACCACACACCATTCTCGTACATCGCATTCAATCTCTCCCTCACAGTCTTTCCACGGCATAGTCTGTACACCGGTCCCCATGGATCCAGGTTGGAGGATTCGCTGACGAATCTACGCCAGCTATCCTCCTTGACCTTGCACACAGCACATTTATACACATTCAACAGCCTTCGATACTCAACCCGTCTCGCACCCACATTTTCACATCTTCTCTTTCTCGATCTCTGATACATGCGTCTGCTCTTTCGCACCTTCTTTTTCAAATTACTCAGCTCACGCGTCCACCATGCAATCTTCCTGTCACACCAACGCACTCTCTCTTTCATCCGCCTTCCATTCGCCTCCTGGATCCATTTCATCAGGACATCCACCATACAGTCCACGTTTGTATCATCCATTACATCCGCTCCCTCTCTCACAGCACACTCTACTAGGTCATTCATATATTCCTCCCAGCATACGTCCTTGCACACACATCTCCTGCACTCAACCGAAGCACGCTCCTCAGGCACTGCCGAAATCATACTAATAAGGACCACGTTGTGGACACTTATTCCCAAATCACTCTTTGCTTCCCACTCCAAGCGGCTCCCGACCGGAACACCATTCACAAGAGTTACATCAATGTCACTCTGGACATTCACACCCGAAAATGTAAACCATTCACTCGGCTCATTCAGCACGACCATTCCTTTGGCTAACACCCATTCCTCAAGCACTCTCCCTCTCATTTCATTCACCCTACTGCGACCTCCACCCTTGCTGAACCACAAGGGGGAGACCGCATTCGCATCCATTCCGAACAAAACGCCATTCACAAACTCTATCATTCTGTCCATGTACGCCAGGTAAGGCTCAATCTCTTAGCCGTACCGACAGTACATGGACACCAGGAATAATTCACCAAAATCCCCCTTCAACCATGCACACACACCATGCTCACT
>NW_016918600.1:0-238 GCF_001483705.2 Eufriesea mexicana
CGTTTGGCTTCATTATGTTTGGATAAATTATGATATGGTAGCTTCGACTTATGTGATATACACAGCTATTCGCTGTATTCCTTCGCTCTGCATAGCTCTACTATGCTCAGCTCTACACTGGGGAGGCCATTAATGGTGGCCTCGGCATGTTAGCTTGAGTTAGCCTACGTGTGGCTATGATTCGCTTCGTTAGGTTAGGGGAGGATAACTGAGACTTTTGTCCTATATACTACCATTC
>NW_016918601.1:0-542 GCF_001483705.2 Eufriesea mexicana
GTCCTGGAGTGGCCTGACCTGACCTGACCTGATCTGACCTAACCTAACCTAACCCGACCTGACATTGCCTGGCCTGACCGGGCCTTGCATGACCTGACCTGACCTGTCCAGAACTGACCCGGCATTCCCTGGCATGTCCTGGGCTGGCCAGAGCAGACATAGCCTGTCCTGACCTGACCTGTCCTGAACTGAACTGACCTGATCTGACCTGAACTGACCTGACGTGACCTGACTTGACCTGACCTGACCTGACCAGACGTGGCCTGACATTGCCTGGTCGTGCCTGACCTGACCTAGCTGACCCGACCGGACTTGTCCTGACCTGGCCTGACATTTCCTGGCCTGGCCAGGCCTGCACTCACCTGACATGAACTGACTGACCTGACCTGACCTGACGTGACATGACCTGACATGACCTATCATAACCTAACCGAACTTAACCTAACCTAACCTAACATATCCCAACCAATCCTAACCTTACCTAACCTAACCTAACCAAACCAAACCAATCCTAAGCTATCGTAATCAAACCTAACCTTAAC
>NW_016918602.1:0-607 GCF_001483705.2 Eufriesea mexicana
GTAGGACGCGGAAGTCCATCGAAAAGCAGTATACAGCACAAAAGCCGTGCTATCCTCACATGCCCTTGCTAAACGTAACGTAACCAAACGTTGCATAATTCTAACTAATGTGCAGGGACCACTACCACTGGCCTCTACAGAGTCGAGCAGAGCCTGATAGAGCAATGTATAGAGTAGGAAGCCACCGGAATGCAGTGCATAGCACAAAAGTCGAAGATACCCAAACCAAACTTGTCCTAACCTGGCCTAACCAAACGTAGCCTCACTCAACGTAACGGGCCGATACCACTACTGCTGTCTCTAGCTGGAAATATTAGATCACAGTAGAATGCAGATATCCGCCGGAGATTACTGTATCGCCCAAAAGTGAAAGCTAGCCCCTCCTAACCTTACCGAACGTAACGAAACCAAACGTAGCATAACTCAGCCTAAGGTGACGCGAATAATATTGCTGGTATCCCCAGAGCCAAACGGAACATATTGAAGGAGATTAGAGAGCAGATATGCATAGAATATTATACATAGAATATATTATGCATAGAATATACACAAGCTGTGTACAGCAGAAAAGTCGAAGCTACCCAGACATAACCATTGCTAACGTAAG
>NW_016918603.1:0-842 GCF_001483705.2 Eufriesea mexicana
TGCTAGGATGTCTCTCACCTTCTGCTGTACGCTGTTATTCGGACGATTCCTGCGTTCTACATTGCACTGCTATACCCAGCTTAGCACTCGTGAGGCCATCAATGGCTTGCGTGGATCGTCAGGTAGGGTTAGGTTACGTACGCTTATGACACGATTGGTCAGGTTGGGATAGGATAGCGGTGACATACGTGCTCTACACCGCAGGTCGGAAGATTAATAAGGTCTACATTGCTCTACTGCTCTCTGCTCAACTCTCTGGAGGACGGCAATTGTGCTCTCGGCGCATTAGGTTGAATTGCGTTACATTTGGTTAGGTTACGTTAGCTTGGGTTACGTATGGATTGCTTTAGCTTTCGTGGTGTACACTGATATTCGGTGGATTCCTGCGCTCTACTGTATTTTAGTATGTTCTGCTTGGCCCTGGGTGGCCAGAAATAGTAGACGTGGCACGTTTGGTAGGGTAAGCTTACGCATGGTTATGTAAGGTTAGGATATGTTTCGTCAGAACGGCATTGACTTGTGTGCTGTACACTGTAGTGAGGCGCATTTCTGCACTGAACTGTGCTCTGGTATATTCTGCTTGGTTCTGTGGACGTCAGGAATAGTGGTGTGGAAACGTTAGTTAGGTTTGATTTACGTCACGTTTGTTTATGTTAGGAGAAGATAGCTTTGACTTCTGTGCTGTACGCTGCTATACGGTGGATTTCTACGATCTACTGAGAGCAAATATGCTCTGCCTGGCGCTGGGGAGGCCTGCAGTTGTGATCTCGGGATGTTAGGTTCAGTTACGCTGCGTTTGGTTTGGTTAATCTTGGATATTTTAGGATAGGATAACTTTGAAC
>NW_016918604.1:0-563 GCF_001483705.2 Eufriesea mexicana
TGGATGTATGGATGGATGGATTTATGGATGTGTGGATGTATTAATGTACGGATGGGTGGATGTGTCGATGGATGGATTTATGGATGTGTGGATGTATTAATGTACGGATGGGTGGATGTATGGATGGATAGATGTATGGATCGATGGGTGTATGGATGGGTACTTGTATGGATGGATGGATGTATGGTTCGATGGATGTATGGATGGGTGGATGTATGGATGAGATGGATGTATGTAAAGGTGAATGTATGGATGGATGTATGTATGGATCAATGGTTGGATGTATGGATGGATGTATGGATGGATTGAGGTATGGGTGGATTTATGGATGTATGGATGGATGTATGAATGTATGAATTGATGGATGTGTATATGTATGGATGTATGGATTGATGGATGTATGGTTGGATGGAGGTGTGGGTGGATGGATTTGTGGATGTATGGATGTATGAATGTTTGGATGCATGGATGGGTGGATGTATGTGCGGATGGATGTATGTATGTATGTATGTATGGATGTTTGCATGTATGGATGTATGTATGTGTGAATGTATGGATGTAAG
>NW_016918605.1:0-543 GCF_001483705.2 Eufriesea mexicana
TTCTAGAATTGCGTTAGAATACACATCACCAGTGAACAAAGCGTTCCCACTGCTACAGTATTGAGATGATGCCTGATCTCAGTACTGTTATAGCAATTCTAATACTCTCGTGCTATGACAGATCTGTCTTTTGCCATTCTAGAATTGCTAGAGAGTCTAAATCATCATTGAACAGGTTTTCACAACGGCTACAGTGGCTGCTGATGGATGTAGTGTGCGCCGTCCTGTCAATTTCAAATGTCTCTGGCTATAACCGTTCTATACATTGATTATTCTAGTGTTGCTGTTAAATTTTAATTTTCAGTAAAAAAGAGCGGCTAAAGTATTTTGACGATGCTCGTACTCAGGTGTGATTCGTCAGTTTTTAATTCCTTGAGCGATAGTGGGTCAGTTCTTCGTCATTCTAGGACTCCAACGGAACATTAAACATCACTGAACAGATTAGCACAATGTCCTCTGTACTCTGTTTGTGTATGTACGCACTACCGTTCTGGGAATTGTAAATATCTACACCCACACCTGATATATACCTTGATTATTCAT
>NW_016918606.1:0-1371 GCF_001483705.2 Eufriesea mexicana
TCCATCCATGCATCCATACACAAATCAATACGCAGTTCCGTACATACACGCATACATTCATCCGTACATACATCCATACATACATTATAACGTACATCCATACATACATCCATGCATACAACCATACATGCATGCATACATAGATCCATACATGCATCCATACATACAACCACGCAAACATCCTTACATACATCCATACATCCATCCATACAACCTTCGGCCCATCCACGCAACCGTTCGTCCCCCCATCCAATCATTCACTCTTCCGTCCATCCACCCAACCATACATCCACACACACATCCATACATCCATGCATCCATACATCCATACATCCATCCATCCGTACATCCATCGATCCATACATCCTGCCCTCCATACTTCCAACCACCAATCCATCCATCCATCCATACACACATCAATGCACAGATCAATACTTACACGCATACATTGATCCATACATACACCCATACATTCATCGTTACATACATCCATGCATACATCCATACATACATCCATACAAACATCCATACTTACATCCATACATACATGCATTCATACACCCTTCCATACATCCATACACACATCCATATATCCGTACATCCGCCCATACATACATCCACCTATTCATACATCCATCGATCCATAAATCTATCCATTCATACATCCATGCATGTATACATCCACACATCCACTCGTCAATACATCCATAGGCCCGTCCATTCGTACTTCCATCATTCGACACGTCCATCCATCCATACATCCATACATATATAAATGCATACATCCATACATCCGTACATTCGTCCATCCGTACCTAAATCCATCCACCCTTCCATCAATCCAGTCAGCCATTCGTCCATACATACATCCATACATAAATACATACTTACGTACATCCATCCATCCAAACATCCACCCATCCATACATCCATCGATCCATACATACTTCCATCCCATACATCCATCAACCAATCCATCCATCCCTCCAGGCATCCATACACATATCAATACACAGATCCATACATTCACCCATACATTCTTTCATACATACATCCAGACATACATTCTTACATACATACATACATACATACGTACATACATAAATACAAACATCCATACATACATCCATGCATACATCCATACATTCGTCCAAACAAACAACAATACATGCATCCGTGCATACATCCATACATTCATCCATATAAACGTCCATACATACAACCGTTCTTCCGCCCATCCACACATCCATTAATCCATTTAATCCACCCACACGTCCATACATCCGTGCATCCGTACAACCATACATACATACATTCATACATCCACACATCCATAAATCCATCCATCCATCCATCCATCCACCCGTACAT
>NW_016918607.1:0-8759 GCF_001483705.2 Eufriesea mexicana
AAAGATCAATTATATTGACATTTTCGACTAATATCTCGTTGAGCAAACTTTTCTGCACAAATACGGAGGAAAGATTTCTTTGGTTTGCTATAGCCACTGCTTTGCAACAGAATCTGACTGAAAAGATCAATTCTATTGACATTTTCGACAAATATTGCGGTGAGCAATCGTTTCTACTTTAATAAGGTGGAAAGATTCCATTGGTATGCTACAGCAATTGCATGGAATCGGAATCAGCCTGAAAAGTTCAATTCCATTGACATTTTCGACGAATATTGAGGTGAGCAGTCATTTCTGCGTAAACAACGAAGTATGATTCTATTGGCTTGCTATAGCCACTGCATTGCAATAGAATAGGACTGAAAAGTTCAAATTAAGTGACATATTCGACAAATATCATGGTGAGCAAACTTTTCTGCATAAATCAGGAGGAAAGATAATATTGGTTTTCTATAGCCATCGCATTGCAACAGAATCTGATAGAAGAGATCAATTTTATTGACATTTTCGACTAATATCTTGTTGAGCAAACTTTTCAGCTCAAATAAGGAGGAAAGAATTCATTGGTTTGCTATAGCCATTGCATTGCAATAGAATCTTACTGAAAAGTTCAATTTTATTGACATTTTCGTCTAATATTGCGGTGAGCGCACGATTCTGGGTAAATAAGGTGGAAAGATTCTATTGGTATGCTATAGCCATTGCACGGAAATAGAATTAGCCTGAAAAGTTCAATTCCATTGACATTTTCGACAAATATTGAGGTGAGCAGTCATTTCTGCGTAAACAACGGGGTAAGATTCTATTGGTTTGCTATAGCCACAGCATTGCAATAGAATAATCATTGCAGTAGAATATGTCTTAAAAGTTCAAATTTAGTGACATTTTCGACAAACATCGTGGTGAGCAAGATATTCTACATAAATAAGTAGGTGGATCCTATAGGTTTTTTATAGCCGTTGCATTTCAATAGAATATGACTCAACTGTTCAATTTTATTGACATTTTCGTTTAATATTGCGGTGAGCAAACCTTTCTGCGTAAATAATGTGGAAAGATTCTATTGGGTTGCTGTAACCATTGCGTTGCAATAGAATCTACCTGAAAAGTTCCATTTTATTGGCATTTTCGAATAATATCGCGGTGAGCAAGCATTTCAGCCTAAATGAGGAGGAAGGATTCTATTGGTTTGCTATGGCCACATCATTGCAAAAGAATCTGACCGAAAAGTTCAATTTCAATGACATTTCCGACTAATACCTTGTTGAGCAAGCTTTTCTGCGCAAATAAGGAGGAAAGATTTCAATCGTTTGCTATAGCAAATGCATTGCAATAGAGTCTAACGGAAAAGATCATTTCTGTTGACATTTTAGACAAATATCGTGGTGAGCAATATTTTCTGAATAAATAAAGAGAAAAGATCGAATCGGTTTGCTATAGCCATTGCATTGCAATAGAATCTTCCCGGAAAACTCAATTTTATTGATATTTTCCACTGATATCGTTGTGAGCAAGCTTTTCTGCGCAAATAAGGAGGAAAGATTTCAATCGTTTGCTATAGCAAATGCATTGCAATAGAGTCTAACGGAAAAGATCATTTCTGTTGACATTTTAGACCAATATCGTGGTGAGCAATATTTTCTGAATAAATAAAGAGAAAAGATCGAATCGGTTTGCTATAGCCACATCATTGCAAAAGAATCAGACCGAAAATTTCATTTTCATTGACATTTTCGCCAAATATCGTGGTGAGCAATATTTTCTGTACAAATAAGAAGGAAAGATCGTTCTGGTTTGCTATAGACATTGCATTGCAATAGAATATTACTGAAAAGTTCAATTTTCTTGACATTTTGGTGAAGTATTGTGGTGAGCAAACCTTTCTGCGTAAATAATATGGAAAGATTCTAATGGTATGCTACAGCCATTGCATGGAAATGTAGTCTGCCTGAACAGTTCAATTCCATTGACATTTTCTACCAATATTGAGGCGAGCTGTCTTCCCTGTGTAAACAACGATGTAAGATTATATTGGTTTACTATAGCTATTGCATTACAACAGAATCTGATTGAAAACTTCAATTCTATTGTCATTTTCGACTAATATCTTGTAGAGCAAACTTTTCTGCGCATATAAGGAGGAAAGATATCATTGGTTTGCTACAGCCATCGCATTGCAACAGAGTCTGACTGAAAAGTATAATTTTATTGACATTTTCGTCTAATATTGTGGTGAGCAAGATTTTCCGCATAAATGAGGAGGAAAGACCCTGTTGGTTTGTTATAGACATTGCATTGCAAAAGAATCTGACCGGAAAACTCATTATCGGCTAATATGTTTGTGTGCAAACTTTTCGGCATTAACAATGAGGAAAGATTTCATTGGTTTACTATAGCCATTGAATTGCAATAGAATCTGCCTGAAGAGTTCAATTATATAGACATTTTCGACCAATATTGAGTAGAGCACTCTTTTCTGCGTAAACATCGGGGTAAGATTCTATTGGTTTGCTATAGCCACTGCATTGCAATAGAATATCACTGAAAACTTCAAATTTAATGACATTTTCGACAAATATCCTGGAGGGCAATCTTTTCTGCATCAATCAGGAGGAAAGGTCCTATTGGTTTGCTATGGCCATCGCATTGCAACAGAATATGGCTGAAAAGTTCAATTTTATTGACATTTTCGAATATTATCTCGTTGAGCAAACTTTTCAGCGCAAATACGGCGGAATGATTTCATTGGTTTGCTATAGCCACTGCATTGCAACAGAATCTGACTGAAAAGGTCAATTCTATTGACATTTTCGACAAATATCGTGGTGAGCAATATTTTCTGCATAAATAAGAGGGAAAGATCGAATTCGTTTGCTATAGCTGTTGTATTGCTATAGAATATGACAGGAAAGTTCAATTTTATTGACATTTTCGACAAATGTCGTGGTGAGCAAGATATTCTACTAAATACGGAGGAAACATACTATTGGTTTGTTATAGCCATTGCATTGCAATAGAATCTGACTGAAATGTTCAATTTTATTGACATTTTCGCCTAATATTGCGGTGAGCAAAACATTCTGCTTAAATAATGTGGAAAGATACTATTGGTTTGCTATAGCCATTGCTTTGCAACAGAATCTGCCTGAAAAGTTCAGTTCTATTGACATTTTCGACAAATATCGTGGTGAGCATGATTTTATGCATAAATTAGTAGGAAAGATGGAGTCGGTTTGCTATAGCCATTGCATTGCTATAAAATCTTACCGAAAAGTTCAATTTTAATGGCATTTGCATCTAATATTGCGGTGAGATAACCTTTCTGTGTAAATAAGGTGGAAACATACCACTGGTTTGCTATAGCCATTGCGGTGCAATATAATCTGCCTGAAGAGTTCAATTATGTTGACATTTTCGAACAATATTGAGTAGAGCAGTCTTTTCTGCGTAAACACCCAGGTAAGATTTTATTGGTTTGCTATAGCCACTGCATTGCAATGGAATCTGTCGGAAAAGATCAATTATATTGACGTTTTCGACAAATATCTTATAGAGCAACCTTTTCTGCGCAAATAAGGATGAAAGATTTCATTGGTTTGCTATATCCATTTCACTGCAACAGAATCTGACGGTAAAGTTCAATTCCATTGGCATTTTCGACAAATATTGGGGTGAGCAATCGTTTCTGCTTTAATAAGGTGGAAAGATTCCATTGGTATGCTATAGCAAATGCATGGAAATGGAATCTCACTGAAATGTTCAATTCTATTGACATTTTCGACAAATATCGTGGTGAGCATGATTTTCAGCATAAATAAGGATAAAAAATCGTATTGGTTTGCTATAGCCATTGCATTGCAATAGAATCTTACTGAAAAGTTCCATTTTATTGACATTTTAGTCTAATATTGCGGTGAGCAAACAATTCAGCGTAAATAATGTGGAAAGATTCTATTGGGTTGCTATAACCATTGCGTTGCAATAGAATCTACCTAAAAAGTTCCATTTTATTGGCATTTTCGAATAATATCGCGGTGAGCAAGCATTTCAGCCTAAATAAGGAGGAAGGATTCTATTGGTTTGCTATGGCCACATCATTGCAATAGAATCTGACCGAAAAGTTCAATTTCAATGACATTTTCGACTAATATCTTGTTGAGCAAGCTTTTCTGCGCAAATAAGGAGGAAAGATTTCAATCGTTTGCTATAGCAAATGCATTGCAATAGAGTCTGACGGAAAAGATCAATTCTGTTGACATTTTAGACAAATATCGTGGTGAGCAAGATTTTCTGCAGAAATAAGGAGGACAGATTCTACTGGATTGCTTTAGCCAAAGTTTTGCTATAGGATCAAACTGGAAAGTTCAATTATATTGATACTTTGTACTATTATCGTGGTGAGTGAACTTTCCTGCGTAAATAAGGAGGAAGTATCCTATTGGCTTGCTCTAGCCACATCATTGCAAAAGAATCAGACCGAAAATTTCATTTTCATTGACATTTTCGCCTAATACCCTGTTGAGCAAATTTTCTGCGCAAATAAGGAGGAAAGATTTCATTGGTTTGCTATAGCCATCGCATTGCAACAGAGTCTGACTGAAAAGTTTAATTTTATTGACATTTTCGCCTAATATTGTGGCGAGCAAGATTTTCCGCATAATTAAGGTGGAAAGACCCTGTTGGTTTGTTATAGCCTTTGAATTGCAATAGAATCCGTCCGGAAAACTCAATTTTATTGACATTCTCGACTAATATCGCGGTGAGCAAGCTTTTCTGGATAAATACGAAGGAAAGGCTCCATTCGTTTGCTGTAGCCAGTGCAGTGCAATAGTAGCTGACCGTAAAGCTCATTATCGGCTAATATGGTTGTGTCTGACTGAAAGGATCAATTTTATTGACATTCTCGACTAATATCGCGGTGAGCAAGCTTTTCTGGATAAATACGAAGGAAAGGCTCCATTCGTTTGCTGTAGCCAGTGCAGTGCAATAGTAGCTGACCGTAAAGCTCATTATCGGCTAATATGGTTGTGTCTGACTGAAAGGATCAATTTTATTGACATTCTCGACTAATATCGCGGTGAGCAAGCTTTTCTGGATAAATACGAAGGAAAGGCTCCATTCGTTTGCTGTAGCCAGTGCAGTGCAATAGTAGCTGACCGTAAAGCTCATTATCGGCTAATATGGTTGTGTCTGACTGAAAGGATCAATTTTATTGACATTCTCGACTAATATCGCGGTGAGCAAGCTTTTCTGGATAAATACGAAGGAAAGGCTCCATTCGTTTGCTGTAGCCAGTGCAGTGCAATAGTAGCTGACCGTAAAGCTCATTATCGGCTAATATGGTTGTGTCTGACTGAAAGGATCAATTTTATTGACATTCTCGACTAATATCGCGGTGAGCAAGCTTTTCTGGATAAATACGAAGGAAAGGCTCCATTCGTTTGCTGTAGCCAGTGCAGTGCAATAGTAGCTGACCGTAAAGCTCATTATCGGCTAATATGGTTGTGTCTGACTGAAAGGATCAATTTTATTGACATTCTCGACTAATATCGCGGTGAGCAAGCTTTTCTGGATAAATACGAAGGAAAGGCTCCATTCGTTTGCTGTAGCCAGTGCAGTGCAATAGTAGCTGACCGTAAAGCTCATTATCGGCTAATATGGTTGTGTCTGACTGAAAGGATCAATTTTATTGACATTCTCGACTAATATCGCGGTGAGCAAGCTTTTCTGGATAAATACGAAGGAAAGGCTCCATTCGTTTGCTGTAGCCAGTGCAGTGCAATAGTAGCTGACCGTAAAGCTCATTATCGGCTAATATGGTTGTGTCTGACTGAAAGGATCAATTTTATTGACATTCTCGACTAATATCGCGGTGAGCAAGCTTTTCTGGATAAATACGAAGGAAAGGCTCCATTCGTTTGCTGTAGCCAGTGCAGTGCAATAGTAGCTGACCGTAAAGCTCATTATCGGCTAATATGGTTGCGTGCAAACCTTTCGGCATAAATTAGGAGGAAGGATCCTATTGGTTTGCTATAGCCATTGCATTGCAACAGAGTCTGTCAGAAAAGATGAATTCTATTGACATTTACGACAAATATCGCGGTGAGCAAGATTTTCTGCATAAATAAGGAGGAAAGATCGAATCGGTTTGCTATAGCCATCGCATTGCAATAGAATCTGACAGAAAAGTTCAATTTTATGGACATTTTCGGCAAATGTCGTGGTGAGAAAGCTTTTCTGCATACATCAGGAGGAAAGATCCTATTTGTTCGCTATAGCTATTGCATTTAAATGGAATCTTACTGAAAAGTACAATTGTATTGACATTTTCGTCTAATATTGTGGTGAGCAAGATTTTCCGCATAAATGAGGAGGAAAGACCCTGTTGGTTTGTTATAGCCATTGCATTGCAAAAGAATCTGACCGGAAAACTCATTATCGGCTAATATGTTTGTGTGCAAACTTTTCGGCATTAACAAGGAGGAAAGATTCCATTGGTTTAATATAGCCATTGAATTGCAATAGAATCTGCCTGAAGACTTCAGTTTTACAGTAATTTTCGGCTTGCACCGTTGTGAGCAACCTTTCCTGCATAGACAAGCGGTAAACAATATATGGGTTTGTTATAGCCATTGAATTGTTATAGATTCCGGCTGGAACGTCCAATTTTATTGACATTTTCGACTAATATTGCGGTGAGCAAACCTTTCTGCGTAAATAAGGTGGAAAGATTCCATTGGTATGCTGTAGTCATTTCGTGGCAATTTAGTCTGCTTGAAAAGTCCAATTACATTGACATTTACGACAAATATTGAGGTGAGCAGCCTTTTCTGCGTAAACAACGATGTACGATTCTATTGGTTTGATATACCCATTGCATTGCAATAGAATATCACTGAAAAGATCAATTATAATGACATTTTCGACAAATATCTTGTTGAATAATCTTTTCTGCGCAAATATGGAGGAAAGTTTTCATTGCTTCGCTATAGCCATTGCATTGCAACAGAATCTGACTGAAAAGTTCAATTTTATTGTCATTTTCGTCTAATGTTGCGGTGGGCACGCGTTTCTGCGTAAATAAGGTCGGAATATTCTATTGGTATGCTATAACCATTGCATTGAAGTAGAATCAGCCTGAAAAGTTCAATTCCAATGACATTTTCGACAAATATTGAGGTGAGGAGTGTTTTCTGGTGTAAACAACGAGGAAAGATTCTATTGGTTTGCTATTGCCATTGCATTTCAATCGAATCTTACTGAAAAGTTCAAATTTATTGACATTTTCGACTAATGTCGTTGTTAGCAAACTTTTCTGCATAAATCAGGAGGAAAGATACTACTGGTTTGCTATAGCCATTGCATTGGAATAGAATCTGACTGAAAGGATCAATTTTATTGACATTTTCGTCTAATATTGTGGTGAGCAATACTTTCTGCACAAATAAGGCGGACAGAGTCTATTGGATTGCTTTAGTCAATGTTTTGCTATAGGATCACACTGGAAAGTTCAATTCCATTGACATTTTCACCACATATTGTTGTGAGCCGTCTTCTCTGCGTAAACAACGAGGTAAGATACTATTGGTTTGCTGTAACCATTGTATTGCAATGGAATCTTACCGAAAAGTTCAAATTTATTGACATTTTCGACTAATATCTTGTAGAGCAAGCTTTTCTGCGCAAATGAGCATGAAATATTTCATTGGTGTGCTGCAGACATTGCATTGCAACAGAATCTGACTGAAAAGTTCAATTCTATTGACATTTTCGCCAAATATCGTGGCGAGCAAGATTTTCGGCATAAATAAGGATGAAAGATCGAATTGGTTTGCTATAGCCATTGCATTGCAACAGAATATGACCGCAATGTTCAAATTTATTGACATTTTGTCTAATATTGTGGTGAGCAAACCTTTCTGCGTAAATAATTTGGAAAGATTCTACTGGTATGCTATAACCATTGCATGGCAATGAAGTCTGCCTGAAAAGTTCAATTCCATTGACATTTTCTACAAATATTGAGGCGAGCAGTCTTTCCTGTGTAAACAACGATGTAAGATTCTATTGGTTTACTATAGCTATCGCATTACAACAGAATCTGATAGAAAAGTTCAATTCTATTGTCCTTTTCGACTAATATCTTGTAGTGCAAACTTTTCTGCGCATATAAGGAGGAAAGATATCATTGGTTTGCTATAGCCATCGCATTGCAACAGAGTCTGACTGAAAAGTTTAATTTTATTGACATTTTCGCCTAATATTGCGGCGAGCAAGATTTTCCGCATAAATAAGGAGGAAAGACCCTGTTGGTTTGTTATAGCCTTTGAATTGCAATAGAATCTGACCGGAAAACTCAATTTTATTGACATTCTCGACTTATATCGCGGTCAGCAAGCTTTTCTGGATAAATAAGAAGGAAAGACTCCTTTGGTTTGCTGTAGCCAGTGCAGTGCAATAGTATCTGACCGTAAAGCACATTATCGGCTAATATGGTTGTGTGCAAACCATTCGGCATAAATAAGGAGGAAGGGTTCTATTGGTTTGCTATGGCCACATCATTGCAATAGAATCTGACCGAAAAGTTCAATTTCATTGACATTTTCGACTAATATCTTGTTGAGCAAGCTTTTCTGCGCAAATAAGGAGGAAAGATTTCAATCGTTTGCTATAGCAAATGCATTGCAATAGAGTCTGACGGAAAAGATCAATTCTGTTGACATTTTAGACAAATATCGTGGTGAGCAAGATTTTCTGCA
>NW_016918607.1:9837-10820 GCF_001483705.2 Eufriesea mexicana
CATTTTCGAATAATATCGCGGTGAGCAAGCTTTTCCGAATAAATAAGGAGGAATGATCCTTTTCATTTGCTATAGCCATTGCATTGCAATAGAATCTGACTAAGAAGTCCAATTTTATTGACATTTTCGAATAATATCGTGGTGAGCAAGCTTTTCCGAATAAATAAGGAGGAATGATCCTTTTCATTTGCTATAGCCATTGCATTGGAATAGAATCTGACTGAAAGCATCAATTTTATTGACATTTTCGACAAATGTCGTGGTGAGCAAGCTTTTCTGCACATATCAGGAGGAAAGATCCGATTGGCTTGCTATAGCAATCGCATTGCAACAGAATCTGACTGAAGAGTTCAATTTTATTGACATTTTCGTCTAATATTGTGGTGAGCAAGATTTTCCGCATAAATGAGGAGGAAAGACCCTGTTGGTTTGTTATAGCCATTGCATTGCAAGAGAATCTGACCGCAAAACACAATTTTAGTAATATTTTCGACTTACACCGTTGTGAGCAAGCTTTTCTGCACAAATAAGGTGGACAGATTTTATTGGGTTGCTTTAGCCAAAGTTTTGCTACATCATCACACTGGAAAGTTCAGTTTTCTTGACACTTTCTACTAATATCGCGGTGAGAGATCTTTCCTGCATAAATAAGTAGGAAATATGCTATTGGCTTGCTATAGCCATCGCATTTCAGTAGAATCACTCCGTAAAGATCAATTTTATTGTCATTCTCGAGTAATATCGCGGTGAGCTAGCTTTTCTGAATAAATACGAATGGAAGATTCCATTAGCTTGCTGTAGCCATTGCATTGCAATAGAATCTAACGGAAAGCTCATTATCGGCTAATATGGTTGTGTGCAAACTTTTCGGCATAAATAAGGAGGAAGGATTCTATTGGTTTCCTACTGTCACACCGTTGCAGTAGAATCTGACCGAAAAGTTCAATTTCATTGACATTTTCGACTAATACCTAGTTGAGCAA
>NW_016918608.1:0-15592 GCF_001483705.2 Eufriesea mexicana
TACCAACGTGGCGAGACCACCATTGCTGGCTTCCCAAGTGTCGAACAGGGTATAGTAGAGCGCTGAAAACCACAGAATAGCAGTGTATAGCACAAAAGCTCTCCCCTCCTAACCTATCCGAACATAACCTAACCAAACGCAGCCCAAAACAAACTAACGTGACGAGGCAGCTATTTTCGTCCTCCAGAGAACTGAGCAGAGTATATCAGAGCAACGTAGGTCGTAGGAATCCTCCGAAAAGCAGTGTATATCAAAAAAGTCACTGCTATGCTTTCCTAAGTTAACCAATCGAAACATAGCGGAACGAACCTAACACGCCCTAACGTGCGTACACCACTATGGCTGACCACCCCGGAGCGAAGCAGAACACATTTGAGCACAGTAGATCGCAGAGATCCACCGAATAGCTGAGTATAGCGCCAAAGCCAATGTTAACCTTTCGTGACCAAACAAATCGTAACACAACCAAACGTAATAAAGCTCAACCTAAGGCGCCGCCACCAGTATTGTTTACCGCCCCAGTGACAAGCAGAACGTATTACACGAGAATACTGCGCAGATATCCATAGAACCACAATGTACAGCAGAAAAGGCAAAGACATCCATACTCAACCCAAACAAACATAACCTAACCTAACGTAGACAAACTCATCGTAACTTGCCGCGACCACAGTCACTGGCCTCCTCAGGGTCTAGCAGATTATAGGAGAGCACAGTGGAAGGCAGGGGCTGACCGAACAACTGCGTATAGCACGAAAGCCAAAGATACCCTGACCAAACGTACACTGACCTAACCCAACCAAACGTAACCTAACATAACCCAGCGTGCCACGAGCACTATTTCCCTCACACCGATAATCCAGCAGGGCATAGGGGAGCAATGTGGGCGCAGAAATGCGCCGCATTGCAGTGTAAAGCACAGATATCAAAGATATACGAACCTACCCTGACCTAACATAACCTATCCACACGTAGCCTAACTCACTTTAACCTGACGCGATCACTAACGCTGGCCTCCCCAGATCCAAGCAGAACATGTTACAGGTGCGTAGGGAGCAGAAATCCATAGAATCGGAGTGTATAGCAGGAGAGTCAAAGCTAGCCAAACCTAACCCAAACGAATATAACCTAACCAAACGAAGGCTAACTCAACATAAATAGCCGCGACCACTATTGCTGGCCTCCCCAAAGCCAAGCAGAGAACATTACAGCAAAGTAGAATGCAGAAATCCACCGGCTAGCAGGGTGTAGCACAAAAGTCAAGCCCATCATAACCAAACCCAGCCCAACCTCTCCTAACCAAACGAAACATAACGCAATCTTTCGCGCCACGACAAATATTGCTGGACGCTCCAGGGACAAGCAGGATACAGTAGAGCACAGTGGATTGCAGAAGTCCACAGAATAACAGTGTATACCATAGATGTCAAAGCTATCCTGACATAACACAGACAAACGTACCTAACCGAACGTACCCTAACTCAACCTAACGTGGCGTGACAACTATCACTGGACACCACAGAGTCGAGCAGAGTATGGTAGAGCAACGTAGAGCTAAGAAATGCACCGAGGAGCAGTGTGCAGCACAAAAATCAATGATAACCTGACCAAACCTAACCTAACCAAACATAGCCAAACGTAACACAACAGAACGTAACGTGTTGAGAGCACTATTCCTGGCGTAGAGGCAATCATAATATGAAAGAGCACAGTAGAGCCCAGAAGCCCATAGGATTGTAGTGTTGAACGCAAGAGTCTAAGCCATCCTAACCTTTCCCAGAATAAGCTAACACAGCGAAACGTAATCTATCTCAACCTAACGTGCCGCGGCCAGTATTGCTGGCCTCCGGCGAGCCAAACAGAACAGAGTAGAGGAGAGTAGAGCGCAGAACTACATAGAATCGCAGTATATAGGAGAAAGGTCGAAGCTGTCCGAACCTAACCAAGGCTAAGGTGACCAAACCAAACGTATCGTATCTCAAACTATACTAGCTAAATCATTATTACTGTGGTCCCCAGAGCAATGCAGAATATACTAGAGCGCAGTAGAGCTGAGAAATTCACCGCATTTCAGTGTACAGAGGAAGTCGCTGATGCCCAATCCTAACCCAAACAAACCTAACCTGACCGAACGCAACCAAACTCTTCGTAACGCGACGCAGCCGCGGGTTCTGGGCTCTCTAGAGCAAAGCACGCCATACAGGATCAAAGTAGAGCGCAGCAATCCACCGAATAGCAGTGTACAGCACGAAGGTCAATGTTGCCCAGGCATAACCTAGCCAAACATGGCATAACCAAACGTAACATAACTCCACCTCACACACATACACGAAAATTGCCGTCCTCTCCAGAGCTAAGCAGAATATACTAGAGCGCAGCAGATCACAGAAGTCCGCGACGTTGTATTGTAATGCTCAAGTGTCAAACATAACCTTACCTAGCCCAACCTAACCAAACCCAAAGGAATGTGGTCTAACTCAGCACAAGGTTCCGTGACCACCATTGCTTCTTTCCCAGAGCCGAACTGAACATATCAGACAACAATGGAGCGCGGAAATCCACCGACTAGAAGTGTAAAGTACAAAAGTCCATGATATTCTCTTCTACCTCAACCAATCGTACCATAACCTAATATATCGTACCATAATCGTAACCTAACACAACTTATCGTGGCACGACCACTATTGCTGGCATCCAGAGACTCGAGCAGAGCATAGCAGAGCGTAGTGTAGAGCATAGAGCCACGAAATAGCAGTGAATAGCACAAAATTCAAAGCCCCCAAAACCAAACCAAACCTATCCTGGGGAAACGAAACGTAACATAACTCAACCAGACGTGCCACGAACATTATTGCTGGCCTCTCCAGAAACAAGAAGAACATTTTAGAGCGCAGTACGGCGCAGAAATCCACTGAAAAGAAGTGTATAGGACTAAGGACGAAGCTATCCCTTCCTAATATAACAAAACCTTACATAACCAAACGTAGCATAACTCAGCGTAACGGGTCGCGACCACAATTCCCAGCTTCCCGGAGACAGTCGGAGTGTGCTATCACACAACAGGGCGCACAAGTAAATAGAAATGCAGTGTGCAGCACAAAGGTCATAACCATCCTATCCTAGCCCGTCGTAACCTAAGATAGTCAAACGTATCCTAACAGGACTGAACGTGCATCGAACACTATTGCTCGCCTCCCCAAACCTCCCCAGAGCAAGGCAGGGTGTATCAGAACACAGTAGACTGGAGAAATTCAACTAATTGCAGTGTATAGCGCAAAAGTCAAAGCCATCCAAAGCAAACTTAACCTAACCTAAGCTAACCATACGTAACCTAACTCAACCTATCGTGACACAGGCGCTATTGCTGGTCTACCAGGAGCCGAGCAGAGTAGAGTAGAGAAACGAAGAGAGCAGAAATCCGCCGAATAGCAATGTATAGCACAAGAGTCAAAGTTATCCTATCCTTGCCCATCCAAACGTAATCTAACCACACGTAACATAAGTCAACCAAACTTGCCGAGAACACTATTGCCGGCCTCCGCGGCAACAAACAGAGCATATTGGTGGAGAGTAGAGCGCAGGTGTCCATATAATGGCAGTGTGTTGCACGGAAGTCAAAGTTATCCTTAACAAACATACCTAACCCAAAGGAACGAAACCTAACACACACTAACGCACCGCGGCCACTATTTCTGGCAATTCCAGATCAAAGCGGGGAATATTGCATGGCAGTAGAGCGCAGAAATCGACCAAATATGAGTGTAGAACACAAAAGTCGAAGAAAACCTATCCTAACACAACGAATAATAACCTAATTTAACTGAACCTAACGTGCTTCAAACACCATAGCTGGCCTCCCGAGTGTCGAGCAGGGTACACTACAGCTATGTGGAACCCAGAAATCCACCGAATGGCAGCGTAAAACGCAAAAGTCAGCTATCCCATCCTAACATAGCCAAACGTAACGTAATCAAGTGCAACATATCTCAGACCAACGTGCCGAGACCAATACCACTGGCATCCCTATAGCCAAGGTGAACATGCCAGAGCACAGCAAAGAGATGAAATCCGCCGAATAGCAGTGTATAGTACAAAAGCCAAAGCCATCATAACCAAACATAGCCAAACCTAACCAAACCGAACGTAACCTAGCTAAACCAAACGCGCCGCGACCACTATTCCTGGATTCCCCAGAAGCTAGCAGATGCTAGTACATCAATGCAGAGCGCAGAAATCGAACGAATAGCAGTGTACAGCACAAAGGTCAAGGCCACGCCATCCAAACTTAACGCAACTCAACGTAACCAAGCGAAACATAAGTAAACCTAACGTGCCGGAACCACAGTTATTGGCCTCCCCAGAACCAAGCAGGACGCATTAGAGTACAGCAGAGCGCAGAAATTCTCTGTACGCCAGTGTACAGCACAAAAGTCAAGGCTATTCTATCCCAACAATGCCAGACGTAACATAACCATGGGCAAAATAACTATGCATAACGTGTCGAGACCACTCCTATTTGCCTCCCCATAGCCAAGCGGAGAATATTAGATCGCAGTAGGGCGCAGAAATCCAATGGATAGCTGTGGACGCCACAAAAGTCAAAGCCAATCAGACAAAATCATACCCAACCGAGCCTAACCAAAGGTAGAATAACTGAACATAACGTGCCGCGACAAATACTGCTGGCTTCCCCGTAGACAAGCAGAACATGAAAGAGCGCGGCAGAGCACAGTAGTCCATAGAATTGCAGTGTGTAGCACAAAAGTCAAAGCTATCCCATCTCAACCCAACGTAACCTAACCTAACCAAACGTAGCATAGCTCGACCTAACGTGCCGAGACCACTATTGCTGCCCTCCTCGGAGACGAGCAGAGCATATAAGAGCACAGTACAGCGCTGGAATCCACCGAATAGCAGTGAGAGGGACATAAGTCAAAGCTCCCCTCGCCTAACCAAACCGAACCTATCCCGAACGAACGTAGGTTGACCCAAACTTTCGTTCCATGGCCACCATTGCTGCCATACACAGCGTGGAGCAGAGTAAGGTAGAGTAACGTGAAGAGCAGAAATCCGCCGAGTAGCGGTGCATAACACAATAGTCAAAGCTATTCTATCCTAACCTATACAAACGGAATACAGTCGAACGTACCCTAAATGAATCTAACGTGCCGAGACCACTACTGCTGGAATCTCCAGAGCCATGCGGAATATACTGGAACAGAGTAGAGCGCAGGTAGCCACAAAATAGCAGCGTATAGCACAAAAGTCAAATATTTCCAAACAAAATTTGGCCCAACCTGGCCAAGTCGACCGAGGACTAACGAAACTTAACGAGACGAAAGGATCGGTGTACAGCACAGAAGTCAAAACTATCATAGCCAAACCTAAACCAACCTGGCCTAACCAAACGTAACTTAACCCAAACAATAGTGCCACAAACACTTTTACTGGCCACCCCAGAATCGAGCAGAGCACAGTAGAGAACAGTAGAGCGCAGAAATCCAGCGTACAGCAGTCTATTCCTAGAAAGTCAAAGCTATCCGGACCTAACCCATGCAAGCGTAACCTAACCAAACGTAACGAAACTCGACCTAACGCGCTGAGACCGCTATTGCTGGCCACCTCAGAGCTAACCAAAGCATATTGTAGCACATTATGGCGCAGAAGCCCGCCTAATAGAAGTATATGGCGCAAAAGTCAATGCCATCCTTAAACGGGACATAACCAAACGAAGTATGAATCGAACTAACTTGCCGGGACCACTATTACTGGCATTCCCAGAGTCGAGCAGAGTGTAGTGAAGTAATGTATAGAGTAGAAAACAGCAGGATTGCAGCGTGTAGCACAAAAGTCCACACACAGCAGTGTGTACCACGAAAGTCGAAGATTTGCAGGCCTAATCCTAACTAACATAACCTAACTGAATGTAGCATATCTCAACCTAGTGAGCCGAGACCGCAATTGCTGGCATCCACAGAGCCAAGCAGAGCGTCTTAGAGCACGATAGAGCGCAGAAATCTACTGGATAGCAGTGTACAGCACAAAAGTCATGCTTCTCTATCCTAACCTATCCAACCGTAATGTAAACACACGTAACATGTCTTAACCTAACGTACACAGACCGCTACTGCCGGAATCCCCAGAGTCGAGTGGAATATACTAGAGCGCAGTAGAGTATATATAGCCACCAAAAGCAGCGTATAGCACAAAAGTCATAGCTATCCTCACCTACCCAAACCAAACGTGATATGAACAAGCGTAGCCTAAATCAAACTAACGCGCCGGGAACACTACTACTGGCATCCCCAGTGTCGAGCAGTGCTTAGTAAAGCAGTATAAAGAGCAGAAATACGCCGAATAGCAGTGTATAGCACAAATGTCGTAGCAACCATATCCCATCCTGTCCAAGCTTCGTATAACCAAACGCAACGTAACTTAATCTAACGACCCGGGACCAATATTGCTGGATTCCACAAAGCCAAGTAGATGGTACTACAGCAGAGCAGAGCGCAGAAATCAACCGAGTAGCTTTGTGTAGCACAAAAGCCAAAGCCATACTAACCAAACCAACCGTTGCCCAGCTGAAGCATAACTGCCACGACTGCTACTCCTGTCCGCCCCAGAGTCAAGCAGATGCTAGTAGAGCAATGCTGTGCACAGATAACGATCGAGCAGGAGTGTATAGGACAAAAGTCAAAGCTACACTAACCAAAAATTTCTGAACCTGGTCAAGCCACGCGTACATAGCTCAAACTTGCGTGCCGAGGCCACTATTGCGGGCCTCTCTAGAGACAAACAGAATATACTAGCGGAGAGCAGCACGCAGGAAGTCGCCAAATTGCACTGTATTGCACAAGATTCGGAGACATCCTAAACCAAACTAACCTAACCAAACCTAACCAAACGTAGACTGACTGAACCTAAAGCGCCGCAACAACTATTGCTGGCATTCCCGGAGTCGAGCATAGCACAGGAGAGCACAGTAGGGAGCGGATATCCACCGGACAGCGGTCTGTAGGACAAAAGTCAGCGCCTACCTCTCCTAACATATCCAAACGTAATGTAAACAAACGTAGAGTAGCTCAACCTAACGTGCAGAGGCCAACGTTGCTGGCCTCCCTACAGACAAGCCCAAAATACTACTGCTCAGTAGGGCGCAGAAATCTACCGAATAGCAGTTTATACAACAAAAGTCAGAGTTATCCTATCCTAACATCTCCAAACATAACCTAACTAAACGCAGCCTAATCCAAACTAACGTGCCGAGACCACTATTACTGTCCTCCCCAGAACCGAGCAGAGTACATCAAAGCAATGTAGAGTGCCGAAATCGGCCGAAAAGCAGTGTTCACCGCGAAAGTCAGTGCTAGCCGAACCTAGCCCGAAATAACGTAACCCAAACAAGCGTGCCTACACCACCATTGCTGAACTCCCCAGAGCAAAGCAGAACACATTAGAACACAGTATATCGCAGAAATCCACCAAATAGCAGCGTACAGATGCAAAAGTCAAAGAAACCATTACCTAACATTCCCTAACCTAACTTAATCAAATGTAGACTAACTAAACATAACGCGACGGGTACACTACTGCTGGCTTCGCTATCCCCATGCAGAGCATATTAAAGGGGACGAGACCTCCGAATTCCATAGGATCGCAGGGTATAGCAGAAAAGTCAAAGATACCCATACCTGACACAAACAAACATAACATAGCAGAATGTAGCCTATCTAAACCTTACGTGCCGAGAACATTACTTAGAACTCCGATATCCGCAGAATCTCAGTGTAAACCAGAAAAATCAAAGTTATCCGTACCTAAGCCAAACCAACATGACATAACCGAACATAGCATAACTCAAACTAACGTGCCGAGAAAGCTATTGCTTCCTTCCCCAGATCAAAGCAGGATATACTAGAGCACAGCAGAGCGCAGAAATTCTCCGAACACCAGTGTACAGCACAAAAGTTGAAGCTACGCAATCCAAACATAGACAAAGCCATCCTAACCGAACGTTACCTGACCCAACATAACGAGCCGAGGCCACTATTACAGGCCTTTCCACAGAAAAACTGTACATATTAGGGAACAGTATTGCGCAGGAATCCCCCTACAATCGGGGCTATAGCACTAAAGTCAAAGCTATCCTCTTCCAACCTAACCAATCGTAATATTACCGAAGGTAACGTGACTCAAAATATCGTGTCGCGGCCACTACTGCTGGCCACCCCAGAGCCAAGCAGAGCAAATTAGTGGAGAGCAGAAGCAGAAATCCATAGAATAACAGTGTATATCAGAAAGGCCGAAGCTACCAATGCCTAACCCAAGCCAACAGGGCATAGCCAAACACAGCCTAACCGAACCTAATGCACAGAGACCGCTATTGCTGGACTCCTAGAGCCAAGCAGGACATACAAGTGCCCAGTAGAGCACAGAGATCCACCGAAAGCAGTGTGCGGCGCAAAAGTTGAAGCTATCCCGTCCAAACGTAGCCTAAGCCAACCTAACCGAACGTAACTTGTCTCAACGTAACGTGCCGAGGCCACTATTACTGGCTTTCCCAGAGCCAAGCTGAAAACATTAGGGCACTGTAGGAAGCAGATATCCACCTATTATCGGTCAACAGCACTAAAGTCAAAGCTATCCTTTCTAAACCTAACCGATCGTAACATGACCAAACGTAACATAGCTGAACCTAACGATCCGCGACCACTATTGCTGGCCACCCCAGAGCCAAGGAGAACACATTTGTGGATTGTAGATCGCAGAAATCCATAGAATAGCTGTGCATATCGGAAATGCCGAAGCTACATAAGCCTAAACCAAGCCAATAGAATACAGCCAAGCACAGCCTAACTCAACCTATCGTTCCGAGACCGCTATTGCTGTACTCCCAGGGCCAAATAGGGCAAACCAGAGTACAGTAGAGCGCGGAAGTCTACCGAATATCAGTGTAAAGAGCAAAAGTTAAAGTTACCCTAACCAAACTTCGCCAAACCCTTCCTAACCGAACGCTACCTGGCTGAACATAACGTGCCGCGAAGAGTATTGATGGCCTTCCCAGAGCCAAGCTGAAAACGTATGCGCACTGTAGGGCACAGAAATACACCAGAAAGCCGACTACAGCTCCAAAGTGAAAGATACAATCTCCTAACCTGACCAATCGTAATATAACCAAACGTAGCCTATCATAACCTAACGTGCCGCGACTGGCATTGCTGACCTGCACAGAGGCAAGCAGAGATCATTAGTGGAGAGTAGACTGCAGAAATCCATAGAATCGCAGTGTATACCAGAAAAGACGAAGCTACCCAATCCTAACCCAACAAACAGGGAACAACCAAACATAGACTGACTCATTCTAACGTGCTGACACCGCCATTGCTGCCCACCCCAGAGCCAAGAAGGATATACTAGAGGGCAGTAAATAACAGCTTTCTTCCGAATAGCAGCGTACAGCACAAAAGTTATAGCTGTTCTTACCAAGCGTAGCCTAATCCAACCTAACCGAACGTAGCCTGACGCATCGTGTGCCGAGACCAACCATCATTGCCTTGCAAGAGCCAAGCTGAAAGCGTTAGAGCAGTGCAGTGTGCAGAAATCCAACTAACAGCAGAATACAGCAGTAATGTCTAAGCTACCCCTCCAAATCAAACGAACCGTAACATAACCGAACGTAACGTAGCACAACCTGACGTGCCGCGAACACTATTATTGGCCACCCCAGAGACAAGCAGGCACACTGGAGTGCAGTAGGTAGCGGAAGTCCACCTGATTGCAGTACACAGCACAAAAGATGAAGCTACCCTTGCAGAACGTAGCCTGACCGAACCTAACCAAGAGTAACCTGACACATCGTAACGTGCAGGGGCCCCTATTGCTAGCCTCCCCAGAGCCAAGCTGAAAGCATTGGAGCACTGTATGGCGCACGAATCAACCTAATAGCAGACTATAGCGCTAAAGTCGAAATGAGCAGAGCATATAAGAGCACAGTACAGCGCTGGAATCCACCGAAAAGCGGTGTACAGGACAATGGTTAAGGCTATCCTGGCCTAACTGAGCCCGGCGCAACCAAGCCGAACGTAAACTGACCCATCGTATCGTGCCTAGTCCTCTATTGCTGACCTTACCAGAGCCAAGCTGAAAATATTAGAACAATGTAGGGCGCAGGAATTCACCTAATAGCAGACTATAGCGCCAGAGTCATAGTTATCCTCCCCTAACCTAAAGTATCGTAACATAACCGCGCTTATCCTGGCTTACTCTAGCGTGCCGCGACCACTATTACTGCCCTCTCCAGAGCCAAGCAGGACACGATAGAGCGCAGCAGAACCCGGAAATCCACCGAATAGCAGTGCCCAGTAGAAAGTTAAACTTGCCCTCTCGAAACATACCCGGAACCAACATAACCGAACGTAATCTGGCACAACGTATCGTGCTCAGACCAGTACTGCTGGCCTTCCCAGAGCCAAGCTGAAGGCTTTAGAGCTCTGTAGGGCGCAGAAGTCCTCCTAATAGCAGATTCAATGCTATTCTCCACTAACCTATCCAAACGTAACATAACCAAACGTAGCTTGCCACATCCACACGTGCCGCGGCCTCCACAGAGCCAAGAAGAACACATTACTGGAGAGCAGGACGCAGAAATCCACGGATTCGCAGAGTGCATTAGAAAAGTCAAAGCGGCCGAAATCTAACCCAAACCAACAGAACATACACAAACGTAGCATAACTCATCCTGACATGCAGCGGCCACTATTTCTGCCCACCCCAGAGCAAAGCAGGACATACTAGAGCACTGTAGATCGCAGAAATCCAACGAAAGCAGTGCTCAGCAGAAGAGTTGATGCTGTCCTCTCGAGACTTAGCCTGAAACGACATCACCGAACGTAACCTGACGCAACGTAACGTGCCGACGCCACTATTGCAGGCCACCCCAGAGCCAAGCAGAACAAATTATTGGAGAGTAGAGTGGAGAAATTCATAGGATCGCAGTGTATATCGGAAAAAACTAAGATACCCAAACCTAACCGAAACCAACAGGTCATAATCAACCATAACCTAGCTAAACATGACGTGCCGAGACAGCACTTGCTGCCCTCCCCAGGACCAAGCAGGACATACTAGAACAACGTAGAGCGCAAAAAGCGACCGAATAGCATTGTACAGTACAAAATGTAAAGCTACCCAGACAAAACCAATCCAGACTCAGCCTAACCGAACGTAGCCTGGCAATAAATGTAAAGCTACCCAGACAAAACCAATCCAAACTCAGCCTAACCGAACGTAGCCTGGCACAGTGTAACGTGCAGAGGCCACTATAGCAGGCCTCCCAAGAGTCACGCGGAACACGTTAGTGGAGAGTATAGTCCAGAAATCCATGTAATCGCTGTGTATATCAGAAAAGTCGACGCTATCCAAGCCTAACATGGAGCAACAGAGCATAGCCAAACATAGCCTGACCCTCCCTAACGTGCCAAGCGTATTGTTGCTCTCCTCAGAGTCAGGCAGGGCATACTAGAGCACAGTTGATCGCAGACATCCACCTAATATCAGTGTACATCACAAAAGTTAAAGCTGTCCTGACAAAACTTAGTTTGACGCAACCTTACCGAACGTAGCCTGACACAATGTAGCATACAGAGGCCTCTATTTCTGGCCTTCCCGGAACCAAGCTGAAGACATTAGAGCACGCTACGGCGTAGGAATCTACCTAGTAGCGGACTATAGCACTAAGGTTAAAGCTATCATCTCCTAACCTATCCAATCGGAACATAACCAAACGTAACACAACTCAAACCAACGTGCCGTGACCACTATTGCTAGCCTGCACACAGTCAAGCGAAACACGTCAGTGGAGAGTAGAATGCAGGAATCCATATAGTTGTTGGGTATATCAGAAATGTTTAATCTACCCGAATCAATCCGAAACCAACAGGACATAAGGGAACATAGCCTGACCAATACTACTGCACCGACACCGCTATTGCTGCCCTCCGCAGAGCCAAGCAGGGCAAACTAAAGCGCACTAGAGCGCAGAAATCCACCGCATAGCAGTGTGCAGCGCAAAAGTTTATGCTACACTGACCAATCTTACCCTAACCAACCTAACCGAACGTAACGTGACACAACATAACGTGCCCGGACCACTACTGCTGGCCTCCCCAGAGGCAAGATGGAAATATTAAAGCACTGTAGGGAGCAGAAACCTACCTAATAGCAGACAATCGCACTAAGGTCACTGATATCCTGTCGTAACCAAACCATACTTAACATAACCAAGCGTATCCCAACTCAACATAACACGCGGCGACCGCTAATGCTCACCTACACAGAGTCAAGCCGAACACATTAGTGGAGGGTAGAACGCAGAAAGCCGTATAATCGCAGTATATTTCAGAAAAGTCAAAGCTAAACTAACCTATCCCAAGGCAACAGAACATAACCAAACATAGCATAAATCAAACTATCTTGACGAGACCGCAATTGCTGTCCTCTCCAGGGCCATGCAGGACACACTAGAGCACAGTGGATGACAGAAATCGTCCGAATAGCAGTGTACAGCACAAAAGTTAAGGCTACCCCAACTAAACGTGGCCTAACCCAACATATCCGAGCGTAGCCTGACTCAACATAACGTGCGGAGGCCACTATTCCTGGCGTTCCCAGAGACAAGCTGAACATATTAAAGCACTATAGGAAGCAGAAATCCACCTAATAACAGAATACGGCACTAAAGACAAAGATATCCCCTCCTAGCGTAGACAATCGTAACGCAACCAAGCGCAACCTAGCTCGACCTAACGCGCCGCGACCGCTATTGCTGGCCGCCACAGAGCCAAGCAGAACACATTTGTGGGGAGTAGGACAAAGAAAACCATAGAATCGCTTTGCATACCGGATCAGTCCTAGTTACCCAAGCCTAACCCAAGCTAACAGAACATAACCAAGCTTAGCATAACACAACCTTACTTGCCGAGACCGATATTGCTGCCCTCCCCAGAGCCAAGCAGGTCAAACTAGAGCACAGTGGAGCGCAGGCATCCACCGAATAGCAGTGCACAGCACAAAAGTTAAAGCTATCCTGACAAAATTTAGCATGACCCAAACTAACCGAACGTAACCTGACACAATGTAACGTGCAGAGGCCTTAATTGCTGACTCTCCCAAAGCCAAGCTGAAGGCATTAGAGCACCCTATGGCGCAGCACTCTACGTAATAGCAGACTATATCACTAAAGTCAAAACTATCCTCTCCTAACCAAACCAATCGTAAAATGACCAAGCCCAACATAACTAAAACTTGCGTGCCGCGAACAACAATGCTGCCCTCCCCATATCCAAGCAGGGCATACTAAAGGTCAGTAGAGCGCAGAAATCCACCGAATAGCGGTGTACAGTGCAAGAGTTAGAGCTATCCTGTCCAAACTGAGCCAGGCGCAACCAAACCGAGCGTTACCTGACCTATCATATCGTGCCCAGTCCCCAGTTGCTGGCCTTGCCAGAGCCAAGCTGAAAATATTATAGCACTGTAGGGCGCAGGAATTCACCTAGCAGCAGGCTATAAAGCAGGACACACTAGAACGCAGTATAACCCGGAAATCCACCGAATAGCAGTGTCCAGCAGAAAGATAAAGCTGTCCTCTCGAAATTTACCCTGAACCAACATAACCGAACGTAACGTGGCAAACGTATCGTGCCGAGACAGGTATTGCTGGAATTCCCAGAGCAAAGCTGAAAGCATTAGAGCACTAGGGGGCGCAGAAATACACCTTATGGGAGACAGCAACCCTAAAGTCGAGGCAGTCCTCTCCTAACACAACCAACCCTAATACAACCAAACGCATTCCAACACTAGATAACGTTTCGCGACCGCTATTGCTGGCCACAGCATAGCAAAGCAGAACACATTGCCGGAGAGTAGAACGCAGATATCCTTAGAGTCGCTGTATAAATCTGAGGAGACATCTACACAAGCCTAACGCAAGCGAACGGAACATATCCAAACATGGCACAACACAAACTGACGTGCCGAGTCCGCAATTGCTGCCTTCGCGAGAGTCAACCAGGACATACTAGAGCACAGTAGGGAGCAGAAGTCCACGAAACAGCAGTGTACAGCACAAGAGTTAAAGCAATCCTAGCCAAACTTAGCCAGCTCAACCTTGCCGAGCGTAACCTGACACAACATTGTGTGCCGAGAACACAATCGGTGGTAATCCTAGGACCACGCCGAAAGCATTAGAGTACTGCAGGTCGCAGAAATCCATCTAGCAGCAGACTATACCACTAAGGTCAAAGCTACATCTCCTAGCCCAACCGATCGTAACATAGCCAAACGTAAACTAACACAACCTACCTTGCAGCGAACACAATTGCTGCCCCCCCCCCCCCCCACAGTGCCAAGCGGGTCAGAACAGACCACGGCAGAGCGCAGAAGTCCACCTAATAACTGTATACAGTACAGAAGTTAAAGCTATCCCGGCCAAACATAGCCTAACACATCCTAACCGACCTCAACCGGTCCCAACATAGCGTGCTGAGACCACTATTGCTGGCCTACCCGGAGCCAGGCTGAAAATATTGGAGCACTGTATTTCGCAGGAAGCCTCTAAATGGCAAACCATGGCACTAAAATCAAAGCTATCCTTCCCTAACCTAACCAACCGTAAGGTAACCAAACGTAACCTAACTCTACCTAATATGCCACGACCACTATTACTGGCATCCACAGAGACAAGCAGAAGACGTTAGTGGAAAGTAGAATGCAGAAATCCATAGAATCGCAGCGTACATCGGAAAAGTGAAAGCTTCCCATGCATAACCCGGACCAACTGAACATAACCGAACATATCCTATCCCAACCCAGCGTGCCGAGATCGTTATTGCAGCCCCCCCCCCACTGCCCGGTGTCAAGCAAGACATGCTAGAGTACAGTAGAGCGCAGGCATTTACCGCATAGCAGTGTACAGCACAAAAGTTAAAGCTATCCTGACAAAATTTAGTTTGACCCAACCAAACCGAACGTAACCTGGCCCAATGTAGCATGCAGAAGCCACAATTGCTGCCATTCCCGGAGACAAGCTGATGGACTTAGAGCACGCTACGGCGCAGGAATCCACCTAATAGCAGACTATAGCACTAAAGTCAAAACTCTCCTCTCCTAACCTATCCAGCCGTAAAGAAACCAAACGTAACCTAACTCAAACTAAGGTGTCGCGACCACAATTGCTTGACACCCCAGAGCTAAGCAGAACACAATAGTAGAGAACAGAATGCAGAAATCCATATAATCGCTGTCTATATCAGAATAGTAAAGACTACTCAAACCTAACCCAAACTACAGAACATAACCAAACATAGCACAAATCAAACAAACGTGCCGCGACCGCTATTGCTGCCACATCTAGAGCCAAACAGGATATTCTAGAGCACAGTAAAGCGCAGATATCCACCGAATCGCAGTGTACAGCAGAAAAGCTACCGCTATCCAGTGCAAACTTAGCCTAAACCAACTTAACCGAGCGTAACATGACTCTACATAGCGTGCCGGGACCACTATTGCTGGCCTTTGAGGGCCAAGCTGAAAATAC
>NW_016918608.1:15612-16054 GCF_001483705.2 Eufriesea mexicana
CTATTGCTGGCCTCCCCAGTGTCGAGCAGGGTTTAGTAGAACGCAGTGCAGCGAACAAAGCCACTAAATAGCGATGTACAGCACAACAGTCAAAGATATCCTGACCTAAGCAGACCTAACCTGACCTAACCAAACGTTGAATAACTAAACATAACGTACCGCGAACACTACTGCTGGCTCCCTTATACAAGCAGAACATGATAGAGCGCAGTTGAGCAAACTAGTCCATATAATATCAGTGTTGAGCACATATGTCTGAGCTATCCCATCCTAACCCAATATTACCTAACAAAGCCGAACGTAATATAACTGAACCCAACATGCCGCGACCAGTATTTCTTGCGTCCACAGAGCCAGGCAGAGCACAAGAGGTGAGTGACGGGAGCAGAAATCCATAGAATCGCAGTGTCCGGCAGAATATTCGAAGCCATATGAACCTTAC
>NW_016918609.1:0-12437 GCF_001483705.2 Eufriesea mexicana
ATATCGGGCGATATTGGATCCGCATTTCTCGTCATAGAACTGCTGTGGAATATACATCATTAGTGAGCAGACTAATCGAAAGCCAATTGTGCTGTCTTGGAAGATGTACTAAATGCCGAACTGTGATTAGTAAATGTCACTTGCTATAAGCGCACCATACATGTGCTCTGCTATGGTCACATTCGTATATATGTCATCAATGAACAAAATATTCCAACGTCTATATGACTGTGAAGATGGATTCTCTCAGGAGAGTGTCGCCAAATATCAATATCTCGGGGGCCAGTGTGTCTGCATTTTGTCATTCGGGATTTGTTATAAAATCTAAGTCATGGTAGAGCAGTTTAATTCAACGGCAATAGTGCGCTATTGGAAGAGTTACGGAGTACCGTTCTGTCAGTCGTATATATCTCCAGCCATAACCTGAACTGACGTTATCAGTCAACGAAGTTGTTCAACTGTTACAATAATGCGATGATGGCGGTGCCCGGTACTGTGTTGTCTACAGTTAATACCTGAAGGAACAATGGAGGAATACTTTGTCATTCTGGAATTGTTATAGTACATGAATCATCATTCAACAGAAGAATCCAACGGAAACTGCGGCCAATTTTTAGGTGTGCGGAGTAACCGACTGTCAGTTGTAAATATCTCTAGTCTTAATCGCAATATACAATGATTGCCCGTAATTGCTTTGACACCTTCGTTATCAGCGAACAAAGTTTTTCGACGGAGAGAATAGTGTGACGATGGCTATACTCAGTACTTTGTTGCCATATGCTAAAATCTCAAGGGATAATGGATTTGCATTCACCGTGCTAGAATTGCATTGAAATAAGCATAATCAGTGAACATGTCGATCCAACGGTAACAGTGATTTGTTGGTGGACGAAATAAATGCCGTACTGTCAATTGTAAAAGTCATTAAACGCAACCGCACAATAAATTGTTTGTACTAGAATCAATTTCGAATTTCCATCATCAGTGAACATAGTAGTCTAGCGTCAACATTGACGCGATTGTGGGCGTTATAAGTACGATCTTGTAAATTGCTAATATCTCGCGAGTCAGTGGATTAGTATTTCGTCGTTGTACAATTTTTATAGAGTTATAATACACACTGAGCAGAATAGTCCAACGGTTACTGTACTATATTGGTGGGTACAGTAAGTATCTTACTGTCAATTGCAAATTTTTCAAGCGGCAACAGTAAAATGCAATGGTTACTCCGGAACTGCTTTGTAATCTTCGTCATCAGTGGACAATGTTATTCAACTGCTACAATACCCTGATGATGACTGTACACAGCTCTGTTTCGTCACTTATAATTTCTCGAGGGATAATGGATCTGCATTTCTTATCCTATATTGCTGTGGGATATACGCTATCAGTGAACAGATTAGTACAACGGCAGTTGTCATCTGTTGGAAGATGTACTGAACTACGTACCGTCAATATTAAGTGTCACTACACATGACCGCACTGTACATAGGTTACTCTGGAATGACTTTCGTATTTACTTCATCAGTGAACAGAGTATTCCAAAGGCCACATTACTGTGATGGTTGCTGCGCTCTGTACTGTGTTGCCAATTGTTAACACCTCGAGGGTCAATGATCAGTAATTTTGTCATTCTAGAGTTGATATACAATATAAATCATAACTGAGCACATAAATACAGCGGCTGCAGGTCTCTGCTTGTGGATGCACTGAGTAACGCGCCGTCAACTGGAAATGTCTCCAGCCATAACCGTGCGATACATATATTATTCCTGCATTGCTTCGCAACTTGCACCGTCAGACAGCAATACAGTCCAACGGCTAAATCACTGTGGTGATGGCTGCACTCAGCACCGTGTTGTCAATTGTTTATATTACGGGGGATAATGGATCCTCATATTTTATTCCAGAATTTCTGCAGAATATGCATCCCCCGTGAACAGACTAATCCAACTGCTACACTGAACTGCTGGTGCTTGTACTATGTACCAAACCGTCAATTGTAAGCGTCACTAGCCATAACCATACTATACATATATTATACCAGAATTACTTTGGAACTTAAACCATCACTGAACAAAGTATGGCAACGGCTACATTACTGCGGTGATGGCTGAACTCAGTACCCTGCTGCCAATTGTTAATGTACCGAAGGACAATGTATCTTCGTTTTTTATTATAGAATTGCTATAAAACCTAAATCATCAGCGAACAGATCAATCGAACGGCAAAGCTGCTCTGTTGGTGGTTGTACTATGTACCGTACTGTCAATTGTATATATCCCTAGCCATACCGGTACCATACACAGATTAACCCATAATTTGTTTGCAGTTTACAGCGTTACAGTCCTGTAGCTGTTGAATCACTTTGTTCACTGATGATGCGAGCTCCAAAACAATTTTAAAATAATAAATGTTCACCTTGGTTGCGTCTAGAAAAATGTAAAGTTGACCATACGTTTCTTACCGCATCAACCATCATAGCAGTGTATCCGATGGATTAATCTGCTTAATGATGATTAATATACTGTGGCAACTCTAGAAAGGAAAAAGACAGACCCACTACCGCCTGAAATATAAACAATTGGCAACACAGTACAATGTGCAGCAATCATTACGGTACTTTCGCCGCTGGATTAGCCAGTTCCTTGCTAACATGAATTCAGCAGCAATTCTAGAGGAATCATTGTTTACGTCAGTTATGGCTACGGATATATACAATTAGGGTACGGTACATGGTACATAAACTAGCAGAGCGCAGTAGCCTTTGGAATAATTTGGTCAATGTTGTTTTAGATTTTATGGCAACCATAGAATGACAGGTGGCAGATCCATCATCCCAAGACACATTAACAATCGACAGCGCATTACTGAGTACAGCCATCATCGCAGTACCGTAGCTTTTGGTATAATTTGTTCGTTGGTGAACTAAGTTCTAAAGAAATTCAAGAATAATCACCTTGTACTATGTTTATCTCTAGCCAGATTCACTTGCCAGTACGGTACACCGTAAATATATCGAGAGAGCGATATTGCTGTAGGATTAACCTGTTCACTGATGATTTATATCCTACAGCATTTCTAGAATGGAAAAGGACAGTTCCAATATCCCTCGAGATGTTAGCGACTGGCAGCAGAGTACTGAGTTCAGCGATCTACACAACACTATCGCCAACGGACTTATCTGTCCGCAGTTCATCTATGTTCTTTAGCAAGTGTGGAATGATCAACGGATGGAACCATTGGCGCCGGAGACAATGACTCACGACAAGGCAGTACTGAGTAGAGCCATCATCACTATACCGTATCCGTGCAGCTTGTTTGTCCAACGGCGATTAAAATTCCGCAGCAATTCTTGAGCAACCAATGCATAGATCAGTTAAAGCTAGGGATACTTACAATTGGCAGTATGGTGCACGGTACATCCACCGACAGGGCACTGCGTCCGTTGGGTTAATCTGTTCGCTGATCGATTTAGGTACTATACCAATAATTCAATTGCGAAGGACAGATCTACTATCGTTGGAGATATTAACAATTTGCGACTATAATCATTAGAGCCATCGCAAAGGTACTGTAGCCGTTGGATTAATTTCTCCAATAATGATTTAGGTTTCACAGCAATTCTAGTTTAATCAATATATAATCCATTTCCGGCTAGAAACTTATACAATTATCATTACGATGCTTAGTACGCCAACCAACGGTGCACCGTAGCCGTGGATCTATGCTGTACACTGATGATCTAAGTTCCATTGTAATTCCAGAAGGACAAGGGACAGATTCATCATTGATCGCGATAAAAACGGTTGACAAGACCGAACTGAGTACAGTCATCATTCCAGCACTGTGGTCGCTGCATTAACCTGTTCACTGATGACTACACTTCAACAGGAATTCTAGAATTGTCAATGCATAGATCAGTTGTGGCTAGAGATATTGACAATTGGCGGTACGGTAATCAGTACATCTACCAATACTGCCCTGTAGCCGTGTGGTTAATCTGTTCAATGATGACTTGAATTACATAGCACTCATACAATGACAAAGGGCAGATACATTATAGCTCGTGACATTAATGACTCACAGTGCAGTACCCCTCACAGCCGTCTACACAATGCGGTGTCCGTTGGATTAATTTTTCACTGATGATTTGAATTCCACAGCAGTACTGGAGTAGCCAATGCATTGAGCAGTTATGGCTAGAGATATTTACAATTGACAGGGCGGTACTTTGTACTTCCACAAACGGAGCACCCTAGCGTTTGGTTTACTCTGTTCTATGGCGATGTAAATAGTATAACAATTCCAGAATGGCAATAGACAGGTACGCCAGCGCACAATGTGTTATCAATTGAAATGCAGCATTGAGCACAGACATAGTCATAGGACTGTTGCCGTTGGATTACTTTTACCATCGACGATATAATTCCACAGATATTTCAGAATTATCAATGCATATTTCGGTTATGGCTAGACATATTTACAATTCACAGTACTGTACTTCCCACATCCTTCAACAGCCCACTGTATCAGTTGGATTAATCTGTCTACTACTGATTTGTATTCCATAGCAATTCGAGAGTAATCAATGGATATACCAAATGTTGCAGAAGATGTTAACAATTGACGTTACGCTACACAATAAATCCGCCAACAGACCACTGCAGCCGTTGCAGTAACCTGTTCACGGATCTTATAATTTCTATAGCAATCCTAAGAGGAAAGGCACAGATACTTTATCGCTCGAGACGTTAACGATTGACAGCAAAGTACTGAGAACGACCACCATCAGAGTGATGTATCCGTTGGATCGATATGTTCGCTGATGGTATATATTCCACGGCAGTTCTGTTGTAATCAGTTTATAGTACGGTCACGGCTAGAGATATTTACAGGTGAAAGAAAGGTACTTCTTTTATCCACCAACAGAGCGAAGTAGCTGTTGTATTGTTCTCTACACTGATGATTAAAGAGTTCGTAGGAATTCGAGATCGAACAGCGGATAGATATCATATCGATGTATCGCGATACTGTACTGATGGCGTCCATGTACACACAACTAACGCCCATGGATTCGTCGGTTCGCTGATCACCTAAGTCCTCCAGCATTTGTAGAATGAAAAATGGATAGAGCAATTGAAGCTAGAGACATTGACATATGTCTATACACGACTGAGTATAACCATCAGGAGGTCACTGCAGCCATTGGATTAATTTGCTCACGGATGATGTAAATTCCTCGGCAAATATGGAATGTACAAAGTCGATTTCGGCTACGGATAGAGATATTTACTGTTGTCAACGCAGTACATAGTAAATCCACCAACAGAGCACTGCAGCCGTTGGAGTACTCTGTTCACGGAAGATATAATTTCCACAGCAATGCTAAATTGACAAAGGAAAGGACAATTGTCGCTCGATGAATCGACAATCGACAAAACAGTCCTGAGTATAGCCAGCATCACATTACTGTATCCGTTGGATTAACCTGATAAATGTTAAGATAAATTCCTCAGGTATTCTAGAGTTATCATCTTATAGATCAGTTATGGCTGGAGCTATGAACACTTGGCATTTGCCGGGGCTTAGTACAACGGCCAACAGAGCATTTTATCCGTTTGATCAGTCTGTTTACTGATGATTTAAACTCTATAGCATGTTCAGATTTGCCAGAGCCTTGATCAAGTGTCGGTAGTGCTATTGACAAATGGCAACAAAGTAGTTAGCGTGGCCGTCTACACAATGCAGTAGTCATTGAAGTAACCTATTCGCTGATCGTCCAAGTTTGTGAGCAATTGTTGAGTATTCAATCGATAAGGCAATAGTCTCTGGAGGTATTGACATATGTCAAAACAGTTGTTAGCTACGCCATCTACAGCGAACGGTAGCCATTGCTGTATCCTGTTTACTGATGTCTTGAATTCTACAGCAATTCTAGAATAATGAACGTATAGGCGTGTTATGTCTAAGGATATTTTCAAATGGCAGTACATTTCTTAGTACATCCGCCAAGAGATCGGTGTTATCGTGGGAGTTTTCTCTCCTCTGAATATTTACACTCCATTGCAATTTTAGGACGGTAAATGGATGGATCAAATGTCGGTTGAGACGTTCGCATATGTCAGTACCGCACGGGGTGTAGCCACCAACACTATAACATAATCATTGAATTCATGTGTTCGCTGATCACATATATCCTTTAGCAGCTGTAGAAATTCCAATGGATAGCTCAATTGTCGTTGGAGACATTTACGTATGTCAATACAGTAAAGAGTATAGCCATCTAATTATTTCTTCTGGCTGTGTACTACAATGCGTAACTTTTATGCGCCATCTGAAGAGTTCTACAGCTGTTGCATTTACCTACTGTCCGTTTATATGTGTTATATTGCAATTCTAGACGGATCAATGGATTGACCAGTTATAGTTAGTTATATCTACAATTGTCGAAGCACTGCTGAGTACAGCCACCTCTGTACTCTAGCCATTGAAAAATCTGCACAGATAATGTAAACTTTATAGCAATTCGGAAATTATCAATTCAAAGAGTAATTATCGCTAGAGGCATTTCGACTTGGCAGTACGGTACACGGAACAGACACCAACACATGACCATATCCGTTGGAACAATTTATGCACTTATGATTTAAGTTCTACAGCAATTCTAGAGTGATGAGTGGATAGATCAATTATCAATGCGGATATAGATAATTTCGCAATGCATTACTGAGTGCAGCTATCTACACAGTGCTATTTCCATTGGACTATTCAATTCGCTGATCATCTGTGTTCTTTAGCAATTCCTGTATGGTCACTGGATAAATCAATTACAGCAGGGGATATTAACCAGCGGTGATAGATTTCTTATTACAACCATCAACATGGTATTATGGTCATTGGATCAGTCTGTTCCCTGGTCATCGAATCTGTATAGCAATTATAGAAAGATGAATGGACAGATAAATTACCGCTAGTGATACTGGCAAATGGCAATACATTACAGAGGATAGCAATCTACACAGTACTACAGCAAGTGAATTAATTAATTCCGTGATTTGCTAAGTTGCTCACAAAATTTAGAATATCCAATGAACAGAGCAATTGTCGCTATGGACGTTGACAAATGTCAATACACTACTGAGTATAGCCATCCGCACAGAAATGTGTCCGACGGATTGATCCATAAAATGATGATTTAAATTCCAGTGCTACTCTATAATAGTCAATGCATAGATCAATTTTGTCTGGAGTGCTTTACAGTTGACGATGCGGTACTAAGTACAGCCACCAATACAAAATTATAGTCGTTGGAATAATCTATTCACTGACGACTTTAATTCTGTAGAGATTCTAGAATGCTCAAAAGATGTATGAATTGTAGCTGGAGATATAAACTATTGACAATACGCTAGGGATTATAGCCATCAACATAGTTATACAGCCACTGTCGTAACTTATTCCCTGCTCATCTACGTTCTTCATCAATCTCCGAGTAAATAACGTTATTCACCGAATAACACAAAATTCATGCTTTTTCAGCGCAGTTTGAAGGCAGCTTCAGCTATTTTCTAGAGAATTGTCGATTTTTGTGCGATGTCGTCCTGCCGCTGCTGCAGGGCTGTGCGGAAGTGCACAGAACAGCGTTATTTACTGAATAACACATCTTTGATGCATTTTCAGAGCAGTTTCAATAGAGTTTCGGCGAACATTTAGAATAATGTGCTTTTTGCAGTTAATTCATTTTACTGCAACGGAGTTGCACATAGTAACACTATCCCAGTAATGTCAGACATTTCTAGCAATTGCAGTGCTGTTTGATCGCGGTTCCAGCAAATTTTTAGAAAACTTGCGATTTTAGGGCGAAGATTATCTACTGCTTTATATATGTACAGAAAAAAGGTTCAGCGAATGTTAGGATAGCTTTCGATTTTATTCCAGCAAAGCTTTACTACTTCTTCAGATCTGCACCGTATAGCTTTATCTTAGTAATATCACACACTTCATGCAATGTAAGCGCAGTTTGACTTCATTTGTGTCGCCTGCCAGTCTCTACTCGTAGGTATAGCCTGCCATATTGGCTGTACCGTTCTCATTAGATAGAAGAATGTATAGCGCAAGAGCGATCCAATAAAGGACATTTACTCCATAAATAAGAGAACCTGCAGCATAAGGGCGACCCAATAAAGGAAATATTATAACCATGTTATAACAAGGTCGCGAGACTCTTGCATCTGCTTTTCCAGCGCCAAAGCCACATATATGGGCCGTGATGACGCGTCCCGTTTTGAATGCACAGCTCCCGATCAGACCAAAGCATTTGAGAGGGACATAGCGGTGAGGGAAGAAGCTTGGTCACGCTAACGCGCGTTCGCGCCTCTCTCATGTCACGATTTTCGCTCTTGGCACTCCAATGATGGTCCTCTCGGCACGCTGTTGCCTTGAGAGCCACGTAGATGGTTATTAACCACTTGCGCTTAGAAATATTTTCGCGATGTACAAGTAACTATTCGAAGATTTTCTTGTATGCACGTATGCGATCCGGTTGTTGCCATTTATCGTGAAATGAAGGCAGAAAGTCACGAGCACTTCGTTTCCATATTGCACCTGAAGTTACTTCTATTTCAGTTATTATCATGTAGTTCTCACTTAAAATAGACACGCATTTAATATTGCGAGGAACATGAGATCACCTTTCTCGAATTGTGTTTGGGCTCGCTTTGAGTTTAAATTTGTGAACTTTACTCTCATGATTGACATTGCTTTTATACTATTATCCTGATACCTCTATGTAAGTTACTCGCTGATTTTCCATCGCCCAAATTGTTTCGTTTGCGACAGCCATTAATCGATTTGTACTTTTCGCATACGAATAACCTTTACCATTGCTAATGTTTCTATATTGCTTCGTTCGGAAGTAGGCATTACAAATTCGGGTTCCATAATTTAAGAATAGTCCTCATCGTTTAAGCCATCTCTCAATTAACTGCACCATACTTCAAACTGCTACGTGTATTACGACTAATTTTCGGAAATATTTCTAGTCTATTCCAAGATTGCACACGTAAAAACGAAATCATATATTTTCTTCCTCAACTGTATTCCATTACATTTTTGACGTGCTTATACCAGCTCCAGAAGGAACACACTTCACCTTCATTTATTGTTTCAATCGCTACCTACAAGATTTTTAACTATTACTATTATTAGTCTTCCAGTAATATTTGTTTAAACACAGTAAATAATTTTCGCTTCAATTCCGTTCAATGACACTATTCACGCCTTGGGCCACACATATTTCATTACCAAGCATTCCAATTAAAACTTCAGTTACAAATCGTTCAAGTCGAGTTTCTGCTGGGTAACTCCCGAAGATTTTTTTGCAGAGAATGCACGCAACTTCCTCTAATACGGAATATCTGCACACTCGCCATATATATACAAGTGGGGGTAATGCATTCGATACGATCTTTTGCGAGGCATTCATATTTTCACCTTGCATAGGCTTACCTTTCTTCGTATATATTCCATAATTTTAATAAAATTCTTGGAGATACTATTAAATTGTGGTAATATGAAGCAAACCAGGTAAACTCGAATAAACCATGATACGAATTAAACTGAATGAGGCATCTGCTAACAATCTCATAATACGTAATTGCCAATTCTCTCTGAAATTCGTATAGAGAAACGTACATTAAATTTGAAAATCTCTTTTCGTTCACATTAATGCTAGCGGAAAGTAACTGATGGAGGAATAATTATAAGTTCGCTTATATACTGAGAAGAATATATGAACGTTCATCATGAAATGGGTCAGAATTAAAATTTGAATCCTATGGACACCTTAGAAATTTACATTTACCTAGTTTGCAAATATTTCTGTAACTTTGTACATCGTTTATGTATGATGCGAGCAGAAATCAATCGAGTTTAAACTCTATTATAGTGACATAATACGGATAGTTGCATTATAAAGTTTATATATTGTAGTGAGATGTAAATATAAGATAACGTTGGAGTGCTTTCAAATTCTAAGCTTGCTTGTGATGAAAACGTATAACTCCTTAAAATCTTGTAATCATTATAAATTCTCACCGAAAGTTGAAAAACATAGTTAATAACCTATAATTCCCAAGAAAAGAAAATTGATGTTCCAAATGAGAGTATAACAGTGTTTGAAAGAATGGAAGGTATACAATAAGACTACCTAATTAAGTATAAGAATGCATTGAATGAGAATACACGGGTCAATTCAATTTAATTAACATCATAAATCAAAGCAAGAAAATTAAGGGTATTCCAAATTATCTAACGAAGTATTCTAAGAATCTGGGCATCTTACCTTAAATTGCATACAAGCTCTTTAGGAATAGTACGATACCTGTTGCTACGTTTAGCTTCACGACATATTGTGCTGCCAAAGCTAGTTTCGAAACGAGGGAAACTTCTGGTACTTCTTTTCCTTGTAAGGTACCTAATAGCCTTGTAAATTTTCCTGATATAATAAAAAAATCCTCAATCGAAGTTCCAACATTCTATTCAAGTCGATACCACCTTCATCACTTACAAAAACATAAATTTGTTTTTGCAGACCACTCAGATATTAATATAACCATTACTAGTGCTAACAATACCGATTCTACCTTATATCTATTCAGCCAAACTCTTCACTCTGTATAACAGCCATTATATCGCACTTCTCTGTAGAAAATTCTCTTTCTCTTATACTTGTGCACATCTCGTCCCTTTGTACATTCGTATACCTTTATTTTTACATTTATTTCCTTGTTTTACGTTTATCTTCCTTTGTTACCGTTAACTTTGTGCCTCACTGTAATAGTTTTCTGATACAACTTCATATCGGCCCTTCCTGTATAGATAAAGCAATAAATAAATATACTAGGTACTAGTAAACGCTACGGCATTGCGCATTAGCTCATGTCGCCGACCAAACCATATTAAACTACCTAGTTAATCAATGTTCGAGGTTCTTTACCTCGAATGACTGAAATACCCTGAAATAACAACTCAAATAGCAAATTCAGCCCACCAGCCAAAATTAATTAAGATATCGAATTGCATGACGCTTTAATGCTTATAGCAATATTACCAGGATCCAGCAATGCATCCACGCCATGTGTATAACCAAACCTTCCCATAACAAATAACAGCGTTGAATAGGACGGAACTGATTGCAAAAAACTTCCAAGGATATCAAGGGGGAGATATCCGGTGGTATATTTAACGCAAGGAAGATCATACCGAAGGCTTCCCGAAACCGAATCTGTAGCCAGTTCTGGTACTCCTGCCCGTTGAGTCATCAGTTCGTTTTCTTGTTCTTCCGTCTAGAGCGAGCGCAAAGTGCGAATCAAATGCGCGAAGCTGTGTATCCTCGTTCACGAGCACGTTTGCCAGGAGAAGGCTGAAATGCTGCAGAATGGTGTCGCTAACATTGTACAGTGTCGTCACGACAGACGGAAACGCGAGTTACTTACTTCCATTGCGCGTATGTTGGCATTCATCCGGGAAAGGAGGCGCGGTGGAATTGGAATTAGAACCCGGCACGAGTTTCCTCGACCGAGGGCATATTTTAACACTTTGCCTTCGGCCATAAAATCGTTCCGGAAGGATAGCGGGTCTAATATTTCCCGCTGAAATTTCGACGAAACTCCTCAAAGCGGCGTACGAGGTAGCGGGAACAAATTAATCCGTGGGATTATTTCATTCCGACATTCCACGCATCGTCGTTTGATATTTATCGCCTAATCTAGCACAGGTTAATTGACCCAATAATTGGAAATGGAAAGAAGAATATGGAAAAATATATGAATATTAATTTAGCTTATATTGGACGCGATATCACGCTCTCGTGTGGCCAAAGCAATGATCAATTCAATGGGGAATTACAAGTAAAATGTTTGGAAACGGTTATGGATTTGAAGTTTGGCACGTATACCGTACGAATTAATGCTAACCTTCTAATAGTATACTCCTAAGTCCTTACACCCTGATATATTTACGAGAGACTGTGCATGACGGTGTTACTAAATCTTAATTTGCATCTTACATACACATCTTATTCTAAATAAAACTTTGACAAATTTTCTACTTATTCAAATTTCGCGCACGCTTACATACGCACCATGTAATTTCACCCAAATGCGTGTTCAATAGCTACATACGAGATTCAGTATGAGAAACTCACGACAGTGTGGACTCGTTATCGTGGTGTAAGCGGTCAGCGCCATACGCTACTATGTACATCGTTTGCATACCATCGTGAGTCTTACTTTCGAATCCCGAGATTGAATCTTTGTTAGCACTGCATCACTGTAGAAGACAGAGGCAGCTTCTTTGTGAAAATTTATAAAAATTTAAACACAGGAAATTTCAATAAAAGAATATCTTTTTTGCATTACGTTCAGTTACTGTTT
>NW_016918609.1:12567-30496 GCF_001483705.2 Eufriesea mexicana
CCGGCACGAGTTTCCTCGACCGAGGGCATATTTTAACACTTTGCCTTCGGCCATAAAATCGTTCCGGAAGGATAGCGGGTCTAATATTTCCCGCTGAAATTTCGACGAAACTCCTCAAAGCGGCGTACGAGGTAGCGGGAACAAATTAATCCGTGGGATTATTTCATTCCGACATTCCACGCATCGTCGTTTGATATTTATCGCCTAATCTAGCACAGGTTAATTGACCCAATAATTGGAAATGGAAAGAAGAATATGGAAAAATATATGAATATTAATTTAGCTTATATTGGACGCGATATCACGCTCTCGTGTGGCCAAAGCAATGATCAATTCAATGGGGAATTACAAGTAAAATGTTTGGAAACGGTTATGGATTTGAAGTTTGGCACGTATACCGTACGAATTAATGCTAACCTTCTAATAGTATACTCCTAAGTCCTTACACCCTGATATATTTACGAGAGACTGTGCATGACGGTGTTACTAAATCTTAATTTGCATCTTACATACACATCTTATTCTAAATAAAACTTTGACAAATTTTCTACTTATTCAAATTTCGCGCACGCTTACATACGCACCATGTAATTTCACCCAAATGCGTGTTCAATAGCTACATACGAGATTCAGTATGAGAAACTCACGACAGTGTGGACTCGTTATCGTGGTGTAAGCGGTCAGCGCCATACGCTACTATGTACATCGTTTGCATACCATCGTGAGTCTTACTTTCGAATCCCGAGATTGAATCTTTGTTAGCACTGCATCACTGTAGAAGACAGAGGCAGCTTCTTTGTGAAAATTTATAAAAATTTAAACACAGGCAATTTCAATAAAAGAATATCTTTTTTGCATTACGTTCAGTTACTGTTTATAGAACCACTAGAGCCACACCATGAATGCTAATGCGCCATTTTTGTTTCCAAGTAATTTCAGACTGAAGCAGGCAGTTTCAATAAAAGAATATCTTTTTTGCATTACGTTCAGTTACTGTTTATAAAACCACTAGAGCCACACCATGAATGCTAATGCGCCATTTTTGTTTCCAAGTAATTTCAGACTGAATGAAACGTATACTATCGACATGTTACTAGTTAAACAATATATAGGGCGGAATATGCACAGGATGCAATTCAATCAACACGCACCATTCACACTGAATAAGAACGATTAACATTCTATCTGGTCTTTAAAGTGATCGTAAAGACCTTAGGAGTTTAATGGAGTAGTTTATACGGAAAATGATCACCTGGCAGTAAAAAATCCTACGTTAAATTCCTTGGGGTCTCTAGAGTGGTCTAATCTTCCCCAACTTGCGACCCAGGAATAAATCTTTAAAAGAAACTCTGTTCTTAAGACTTCCGCAACCTCTTAACGGAGAACCCGCCTCCGCCTTCCAAAACAAAAATTTCCTAGCGAAGATTCGATCGAAGGACGCAAGTGTACGGCTTTACAATTTATATGGTGCCCGCATGTGATATTCTCGTCTCCCTCCTAGCAATATTATGACTGCTCAAAGGCTAAGGTAGCGTGGATCCGCGTTTGCACTTGGTTGCATGCATTGGAAGGTCATTGAACATAGAAACAGGTCGCTAGAGACACAGTTATATCTATGATAATGCATTAGCTGCAAATACCATGTTTACGTCGCCGGAATATAGTAATGCCGTCGCGGTAGAACGCTAACGAACTGGCATTTTCCTATTGTGCACGGCGAGCCTAGTATATACGCCGCGAGCCGACAACTAAACGCCGGAATATAGTAATGCCGTCGCGGTAGAACGCTAACGAACTGGCATTTTCCTATTGTACACGGCGAGCCTAGTATATACGCCGCGAGCCGACAACTAGCAATAGGTCACGGTGCTCCATAATAGCGTTATTCTAATTATTTGGCCCTATTATCCTTTGCATGAATGCCAGCGGCATGGCTTCCGGCGAGCGTGTTCCACTCTACGACCTAGCGGCGTTTGCCTTTAGACAAAGCTGAATCGGATGCCTCGTTCCAGCAATTTTCATACGAAACGTCGTGTTTCCTATTAATTCCCATCATCGTTGGAAGGACGCGCGAATATGCACGTGACATGAGGAAATATGAGTGACTGGTATACGTTCGGCTGCTCCAAATGAACACGTTCCAGCCGGGCACGACGGTACCATTAACCAGAGCCTTCTGCTGCAACGCGTATTCGCTGGAATTAACACGGCCATTTCCTTTCGTGGATTTTGAAATTTCGTCGTCTCAATTATACTGGTTCAGGAAGCAGTTTCTCGCGGAGTAATGCTACTACAATTATTATTAACTACCGTAACTGGTGCAGCATTATTCCACCTTGTATACAAATAATTGGAACGACTAGTCCCGAAAATAGTTTCTGCAATTGATAATCTTGAGATTTGTTCAGCTTTATGTCGAATTAGGATAAAATGTTGTAAACAGTCTTTTCGAGCCTCTAGATTAGTTTTACTGGCTTCTAAATGCCATATTGGCTCCAAAGCTTGAAAAATTACGCTGCTTTATAAGAAAATTGGAAGGAGAAATTGGAGGATGCGAAATATTCATAATAACACTGTAATAATTGCATAACGAATTTCAAAAGGAAGCAATGTCCTAGTTAATGGTACTGTAATTGAACCTCTCTGACAAGGGAAGTTATAGCAGAAGGTGGGAAAATAAAGTTAAAAAGTGAATTACTTGCAACCTGCCATACATATACCCAATGTTATCGATAACTATTAGAATTAGAATTCAGAGACTCCACCACGCCAAATTTAACATTTCTAGTTTCCTTTTTATCTTCTACGATATTTTAGTTTCCACATACTTCCACCTAATCATGAATAAAAGGAAAACCTATTTCCTCCCATTCCTTATATCTACACGCATGAAACGTATTTCCATTTGATGCTAAACCAACAGTGGATTAAGTGTTTTTTCACAAACTTTAATTAAAGATTTCATATTAGTTAATATACAGATTTCTCTTCTAATACTGTAGTATGATCAATCTTCCAGTATTTCCATTCAGTATATTCTTCCGGCACTCGGAAATAATAATCTCAATGTTGAAATTACTAAATTTCTAAATTACGATATTATTAAATTACTAAATTGTACGATGACGAAGGCTAGCGTTGCGCCACCAAATATTGACGTAACAACAATAACGGAATAACACAATCTCAAAATTTATAAAATTATTTTAACGAAGGAACGAACACCAAGTGACGAAACGAAAAAAGACGGAGACTCACTCTAATTTGTCTCTCTTTCCAACACCAAGCGACTCGCGCTCGTGCAGGTTACAATTAATTTCTGTGGACGTTGTCTTTGTCGCCGAGGGCTATGCTTTTATGCTTTCCCCAACCTATGTTTCACATCCCCATAGGGAGCACGGGACTTAATTTTCATACCGAAAATATCTTTTCCATTTACTTCTAGAAAATATTGGACGGTTTATGAGTTGCCACTGTTGGCAACAGCCGATTCGTGTATCCTTTCTGAAATGGTATATTACACTATCCTACATATGACAGGTTCATAATTCGTCACTATTCAACACGATGGGTAAGGAATGCAGCCCTTTTATGGTAAAAAAATTGAGTAACGAAAGTAATCGATACATTTATAATGGCGAAGTTGGTGTAGGATGCCAGGAGCAGAAAAGAATCCCATTTCTTCCGGCAGATATTCAGAATTATTCTTTTTAAAATTGAATTTACCATGCTAGACATGACTAATTTAAAATTCGTCATAATAAAAATTTATGATGAGGAATATTGCAACGAATCAGAGAAAGGAGTCGTCCTCTTATATGTAAAAACTGAGAATCGAGGATAATCGACGATTTTAGGACTGATTTGTAAAAATGCAGTACTGATTGGAGGAGAAAAAGCTTTGAATTAGTATTCTTAATATCGAAATTACTGTTCTAAACGACTGACCTACAATTCGTCATTATACAGCATTAAGAATAAGGAACGTTGCAACGAATGATATCCATTGAAATACAACGAAGACAAATCCTTTGTGGAAAAGACAGAAAATATTGGTTCATTTGTATCTTAATTTTTTATCTATTTCGTCATTAACTAGTATGCATGGTTACTTCTAACCTTTATACTGAAGATACCTTTCTGGTTCGTAATTCAGTTCCATAACGGATAGAGATTATTGAATATAATTGCACAATATGTGACCATTCCTTGCTTAAGGGGTATGAGTGGTACGCGTGTCTTCCAAAATATCTGCTCCTGCTCTACACAATAATTTACTATTCCTACTTTCCCAAACTTTTCTAATAATTAATTACAAGTTATTCTGGAATTTCTATTCCTGCCTTGTGGTAATATTCCTAGATTGAAGTCGGAACCTCTGGACATCACAAAAGAAGCAGCAATGGCTGTAACGATACATCAATAGATGATACCATTACTTAATCCATGCACCATTCAAACACAAATATTTGAAATAAAGGCAATGACTCAAATTTAAGTAAAGAAATATTTGTCGGTTCGTTCAGAGGGATTTTTGCCTTCACATTGGACAAGAAGTTGGTGAAATGGAAATAGAATTAAGTGAAGCGATGGAGCTAGGTTATTCCTGGAGTCAGTGCATGTTCATTTTAGGTGGACTGTCATCCAATTCATATTACATTGATGAGGTTCGGTATTCCTTGCAGGACTCCACACGCAGATGTACCTGAGGCGAAAAATGAGCGTGTGTCTTGCATTATAAATTACACGCCGAAGATACGCCTGCGTATCGTCTATTTTTCTTTGGACGTCCTACGCTTGACAAATGGGATACACTAACATCAGACACACACCTATTGGCTCATTTCCCTTTATTTATGTTGTAAATTCCCCTTATTCGATTCACGATTTATACTTTTAAATAACCTGTTCACTCAAGTCAAACTTAGTTGTTTATATTTCATTGAATTTTATTTTTCTAGCTTACTTGGCATTTGAGGCACTGCTATCCGTTCAAGCAAAACTAAACCATTTATCATAGATACTCATTAACGTGTATGCTTTGTATCATTGGCATTTTAAACGCGTACCAGAATTCAATTCGAAGGGAGTAAATACACAATTTTGACACGTGCACTGTTCTATTGTGGTAGAATGGAAACAAAAGCGTGAGGATTAAAATGAAATTTAAACGCTGATATTTAACAACGTTTTTTACCGGAACACCAATTACAGGTATTTCGTATGTTATCGCATTCGTCTGTTGTAAAGCGAACTAGAATATTCTAGATATCAATGGTTGCACGCGAAGCGAGGGAGAAGCGGTCCGTGTACCATGTAAAGCGTTGAACAGTGAACAGGAATAGTGTACATTAAAGATATTTATTCCGTAATTCTTCGTAATGAAACAGATGAAAAATAGCAACTCATATTCTACTCTCACTGAAATTTCTACATCCCTTTCCTACCACACAGCGCATAAATGTGGAAATACAGTGACCACTATGGAGGACCTCAGCTTTGACCATTGTACGGTGAATTCGTATGGGGTAATTAACCTTTGACAAATGCGATATGGACATGGTTATTTGGGAAATTATGATTGAAAATCTGGCCATTTGGAGATCTTGTAGTAAGATATATCAGTTAGTACCAAGGAATTAGAAAAAGGGAAATGTGCGATCAGAATAGATAAATATTAACGAATACTGCTAAATTACTATTATATTATCAGTAATATTAGTATGCATGTTGTACTTGAGTCATAACCTATTTTATATCTTATTCAAATTTAATATATGAACCGATGAAGCTTAGAAAGATGGTTGTAAGGAGAACTGAATTACTTCCAGAAACGACGTATGCTTTTCCTCCGATTTAATTACACCATCGACAATTCAATTACTTGTTGTTCTGATTACTACTATTCTGACATATCATGCATACAACTAATAAAAGGTTTGAGAGAAGCATATATAATACCATACGGTATAGATCGCAGGCTTATGTTTGAAATTTAATATTGGGGCAATTTTTCCAGTGAAAATATGGATTTAAACTTATGGCATTTAATTAACGACGTTAGTAAGATCCAGTGCCAAGGTTAGTTGCTAGAGTAATCAATTGGATAACATTCAGACAAAAGTTTAGAAACAAAACTTTATTAACCGGTTGGTTGAGAAATAAATCCTCACGTTTAATAACAAATTTTTGAGACTGTTTTATTTTTCACTAACTTCAGGATCCCGTCGACAGAAACACAGTTAATTATATAAACTAGTATTTCGTTAAGCATAACTGGTACAGCAGAAGATATTTCGGAATTTCACTTTGGATATTTATATTCTATTCTGTTCTTTATTATTCGCAGTTCTGCAGATTCCAATTTAACAAGGAATTCTTAATAAAATTGCTTGCTAATTAAAACCAAAAAATTCATATTCTTTCCAAAGGAATTTTATTACCATCTTCTGTTACCATTAAATGCATTATTAATTAGTTCAATGAAGACGCATTCCATTTAGAAATTCTCGTTCCACACTACCAACACCGGAGGAACAAGTATTCAGATACTTATATTGTTCAAAATTTGTATTCCCTTCAACATAGGTTAATTTTGCCACTGCTATAATTGCAGTCTCTGCTCCACATCTTTACCAATGTTTACCAATGTCGCCAAGAATTACATTTAATCGCCTGCCAAAAATGTACCAATACACTGATTTACATATTAAGGACTCAAGGACGAAAATTGGCTATAATGAACTGCAATAATCAGGGGATCAACATATTGCAGATAAGCTTGTCGTAATATCACTGCTGCATTTCTATCAAGCCTCACGTGCTGTGGAAGTGTTAGACTCCAAATGTGATATAAGTATTCCTTGCTGGATACCATTCACAGTAAAGGTGTTATTTTCATTATAAATAGAGTGAGCAGAAGAATATTGTGAGCCATTTTTCGCAGGAAAGGAGATTTAGGATTCATTATATTTCGTGTTAATTTTGCGCCTTTACTATTGATGTAGAAATGCAATATGTGCCTTTGCATTACTAAATTCGTAGGAAATTGTGAATTAAAAGGAACTTCAATCAATCTAACGGGTTCACAATTCTATTTTTTACAAACCTATACCCTTGGAACTAATAAGTTTATTCCAGCCTTATTTAAATCTGCTACTACCTCTAACAGCATAAGACCATAATGAAGTACTAGAATACTATAATACTAATTATATTACGTTAAGATTTTGGAATACTCTCTTTTAACTAGCAGGATGTGTTAAATTCAGGAAATCAAGGGGTAAGGATACTTCTGGAAACTTCCTTTCTCCTGATGCCATCATATCTATTGAATCACATGAATCGTTTTGACTAACAAGATGTTCCTGACAGAAAGTACTAAAAATACGAAACGGAGAAGTCAAATATCGGATATCTACATTGAAATACTGACATAAAAGGTTTCCATAAAAACATAACGTATATGCTACGTGCTATTAAAGTCCTGATACTTTTGAACTTTATAGAACACACAGAAGGAATCGTATTACCAAATAATGTCAGAATAAAGAAGAATCGAAGTACGAAATCGTCAATACCTCAAAACGAAGCTTTTAAAACATTTATATAATCTCCTTATATCAAATTCCTACACTAAATTCTTATTATCTAAGATAAAACTTAACGTCAGTACCGCCAAACCAGTTGATGTAACGAATTGCTGGTTTCCTGTTTCATAACTATTTAAAAAACACTCTTTTTACATTAAAATAATCCCTGACGCTTATCATTAAGGCACGAGAAGGATTATCTGCATCCAGTTATCTTTATTCAATTGCTTCATATAATACGTGTACAATACTCAGACATACGTTGCATTACGGATGCACCAATATTAAACAAGTGACACTCGCACAAATTTCTGCATATCAATTTCAAGTCTTGGATCCACTGCTGAAGGACACTAAGACGAGATAATCTAACAAAAATGAAAAAACGCGTCGCACAGTTACATCGATATAAAGGTCCCAACCATCTCCATAAAGTTATTAGCATGACAAACAATTTCTAAGTACGAAACACTAATACTCAATGGTTAACAACCAAATAACTGAAAATCGAGGCACAATCAAGCTTTCATGGTGCGCATGGGTACTGGTCTTCGAATCCACGACCATTTAAACGTCCGGCATTGGAAAGCGGAGAAAGGTGACATGGAGCACATTATTTTATACATTCTATTCCACATTCTCGCTTCACCTGTTCAACAGGCATCGACCACTGCGATTAGATATCACGGTCATAACACCCCTCACTGCATATTCGTCTACTGTCCTTCGCTCAACTGTGAATAGGTTAGAGTTGTACAGTGTCCTCGGTACAGTGTGTCGCTAGATGACCGGAATCTCGATATGCATTATTGCCTCTCATTTACTGTTACATTTACTGTAACCGAATCATACACCTCCGTAGAGGATTCTGTCGGCGAATCGGTTAAATCCGAAACATTTTTTGACGATACTTGGACAGACACATAGTGAGCGAAGAATTAGGGTCAGAAAGCTACAGCGAAAGTATTTTCTGCAATACCGGCAATGAGAAATTGTTGAAACTTGTCAGTTACAATAATAGCAACAACAATTATTCCTCTGCACAATAAAAACACTCTTAGTTATCCCATCTACAGATAATGCAGTCAGATTTCTGCACCGGAAGGGATATTAAAAGCAAAAATTTTGCATCGAAAAGAAAAATTAGAGATGTTCGCGAGTTTCCTTAGAGAGCATTCTTATACAATATTTTCATTTAACTGGTTACTGAAGATAAAAGCAAATAACAAATTGCAGACCAGCGTAGCTGATATAGTGGTGCAGGCCGTGCGCAAATGGTTGAGAAATTGTTCGTGAGAGTAAGTTGTGGTGAACAGTTTCAAGTAATACTGTAGCATTAGAAACACATATAGTGTAATGTAAATATCATATAAGGAAGGGAATATAGTACGAGAAATGTAGTAGGGGTGTAAATAACTCATCCTAAAAATACGGGTAATATTTGTAAGAGTGATGGATCTATGATGCATTTAATATGATCTATGTAGACAAATCTGAAATATACAGATTAATTGTACCGCCACCTTCACTCATATATTCGAAACATCATATTTCTTAATTAAGAGTTTTTTTTTAATGATATACTGTTTCTGTAACCAACATTAATATTGTAGCGCATAATTACACTGATAATACGTGCATTTTCCAAATGAGACTTTAACTAACTCTAAAATTCGTTTTATTAGACACTACCGTATATAAGACTTTCAATTATCGAAATCACTACATTTCCCTTCGCATGACACTTCATTCCATAGTACCTGCATACCCTAATATCACATGAATTCTTACAATGGTTTGGGTTTCGTACAATTTACAACTTATTGTTCACGCATTTTCCACAAGAGTGCCAACTGCCACATTGATACCATATTCAAATCAAATTTTATGAATACCTTGCGCCATGAAAATTCACCTATGAGTCACAATATTTTGCTGATATCATAGTGAAACGCTATTCGGGGCAGAAAATTATTTTCAGGAAGTAAGGGAAATAATAGGTTGACGCACTCTCGTCCTATACCTCCTGATGGAAGAAAACCCAGCAATGAGCTGCAGATTATTTATCCCTTTATAGCGACGCAAGTAGAGTGCAGAGATGTCATGTCCCGCTTGACTCGTATTGGATTCATCAGAGTCGAAATCATCTTCGACGTACGAGGCTCCACATACAAGTTCGAATCCAGGCTTAAGGCCAGGACTCCAGCGTGCGTGTTTCTGAAAAGCTCGTGGAAGCGTACTAGCAGCTTCGACCGCATGTGTTCTGCTCCAACTGAGGTAACCACCAAAGATATGTTTCTCCTTAGCGTATCCTGCTCTCGTTGCTGCTAGGACGTACCAACATACTGCCCCTGTTATGCCTGTGCAAGGAGAATCGATCCCCTTTCTCGCGAATTATTTCGACGTTATTGGCTAAGCAGATTGCAGACAGGTTAAATTACGAGCGTAAATTACGATATGAGAACTGGACAAACGATGGAGCATCTTCTGAGTATGTATACGACATTGCATATTGGAAAAGCATCCCTGAGAGGAATACATGAGAGATTTTTCAAAAAAATTCTTGGGAAAATGAGGAGAGACAAGATTTTATATGGGAGATCACCGAGGGAGGTGTATTGGGTGGTTTGTGTGGTGCCTACGATCAGAGGCTTTGCTAAATTGGTAATCTTTGCGGTGTAAGGTTGAAGCGAAGCAGGACTGTGATAGTGATAGTTGGTCCCTTGGCCACGTTTAAGTGTATGTGAAACGTATATTTAAATATATTATATGTTGAATGTGCAAATAGGATAACTAATATTATTCGAATGGACAGGGTGTGGAGTATGAACAGAAACGATAATTAATTCGAAACCGTGATAGGTATTTTAATGTTGTACATACATTTTAAATGTATAAATCGTAAACGTGGTATAAAGACCGAAAGTACTGGCCCTTGAATACTTCATTACTTCCAAATATGACTGAATACGAAAATTATAAAATGATGATGGGTGCAATGGGCTACAAACATTATAAACTAGCTATAGGAAAACAGCACTTGCTACTTAATTATTAAACTGGCAGTTAAATTCGCGGTCAAAGAATATACGTATTATGAAGTTCAGACTTAATAACGAATTGCTCAGAGAATGAATTTTTGATAAATATGAATAGAACGAAAATAACTTACAGGATTTAGTTATGAATTTCTCGTATCTCTGGTTAAACGGATTTGATAAGGGAATAGATAACTCTAGGTAACACTGTCGAACAAGTTTTTTGTTCTTTTAAATCTGTGATAAGCATTTGGTAATTCCTTTAGAGTTTACTTTATCACTAATGAATGCGTCATCTAAGTTGCTCTAGCGCCCTCAGGTTTAAAAGGATGTGGATTTACACAAGAATAAGCAGTAAGAAGGGTAGAAGATTCATTAACGTCTTAACAGTCAGATGAGATTATCCCGAGTAAGTCAATGTCTGTAATTAAAATTATTACTGCTTCTAAATGTCTATAAATAGCTATCGGAAATTAGAAATAACTCTCCGAGCATTATTCATATGAATATTCTTGGATTCCTATGAAACGTTTATTATATGATTCGCATTTGCTTCACAATAGAGAATTCCTTACATTTCTCAGAAAAGGAGGCCTCCCACAAGCAATATTAGGATGAAGAACAGTATTGGTAGAACGGTAAAGTATATATGGTGAAACTGAGAGACATACTATAAAAGGTAGTACGGTTAATTCAACATAACGATGTGTACAAGTGAATACCTTAATTTAGAAATCCCGTAAATGGTATCTGGCTTTGTATAAACTATTGAACTTATTGTTAACATTTGGTTTACATTGCTAATAGCATACAATCCGAATCATGAGTATACGGTAGAGATAGGAAAAGATAAGAAAATTTCGACTATTATAGAGAAAAGTAATTATTAACGAAATCGGCAAGATTCGTAAGTCCTACGCCGATTTCGAGAACCGATGGATGCTCATATAGGTGGGGCGCCGCCCGACTTCTCATGTCCTTGCCGGGTGGAACTCGGTCGAGGTACCTCGTAGTCTGGACCAGGCACTTCCGCGACTTCGCTGGTGGGACCTAGGCGACCATCTATAGGGACTGATTTGGGCAAGTTTGCTTTGGCAAACAAATCTTTATACAGCCTAGTTTCTGTTTCACTTTCTCGTTTCGATCCAGACGTATCGTTGTTGTATTTGGTATGTCTCATCGTCCCACTTTCTAATAAGCTCTTTCAAAAGACTATTCTACATACCTACTTTATAGGTTTATTATCTGAATTCGCAGGAATGAACTCAAGTTCAGTTGTCGTTTTTACGCCTGTATAGTAACTTCTATGGTTTCGAAGATTTCGACAGATTTCGCCGATGGAGCGGTTGGTCGTAGCATTCGGGTGGGTTGATGGTGCGGCGGAGACGAATGGTGGTCATCGTCTACACCTTCTGTCTTGTCGATGGCCATTGTTCACTCTACACGTACATCACTGCCGGACATGTTTTCTTTCCGAATCTACGTATCTCTATTACCGAATTACATCATCGTTGGTTTGTTATCTTGAATTCGGATTTATTTCATCGATTAGATGTTTCTGTCGCATTGATGGATTAATCCTACAATTCCGTTAGCGTGGGCGGTTTCTATACATCTCGCTTCTATTCCCTCTCGTGTTGCTTAACCGATATATTATCCGTTCAGCTTTCGGGCCGCTCAAGAATTAATTTGGAAGGCATCTTTGGGCGATGAGGGATGCGTGCGTTAACACACAACCATTTACAAGGTAGGAGACATCGTTGGAAGATGAGGGACCCTTGCGCACAGGTTTTAGTCGTTATAAATAGTTTTAAGATAGATTACTATGGTAAGACACCCGTGCGCGTTATTTGTAGAAAGGTTATCTACATAACTGGGTGCGAATGCATCTATTCCATATTCCTTTTCTGTCCTCCCTCTCGTTTATCAAATGGATCATAGTTGTTCTCCCGATAATCGCGATAAACGCGAAGAACTACCGTGTACTCGGTAATTCCATGCATGGTAAGGCGTCGTCACGTCTCGTCTTCGACACTCACTCAAGCCACCGTCAATCTCTCCATGCATCGGTTTCTTGGCTGGCCTTCGGGTCACAGTTCCTTCTGTAGTCAATGGGATGTTCCAGCAGTCCTAGTCGTACGCTGCTAGGGTATAGGACTGTAGTTGGCCCGGCATATTTCGGCGGCCATAACACTTGTGATGATTAAGTTCTACCCCTTGGGGCAGGTCCACGTAATGTCTGTCCGACTGCAGGGCCTCGCTTGACCCTCGTTCCGGCTCTGGGAGCTTCATTGCTTCGGGGACCACCTTTGTTCACGTCTAAGTTATGGAAAATCGGCAATGGCGGAGGTGGGCTAGGCCGTATCGTGATGATGAGCATCGAGTTGTCTTGTACCCTGAGATACGATACGTGTGCCAGTCGGTCTTTTGAATACTCTCGAATTCGTTCATGCGCGTAGCGATTACAATTTAGTACTTCTTTCCTCGGGTTTTACATATTCGGTTACCAAATATTTGGGAACATGGGCGTATTAGATTCTGCTGAAGTGTAGTTTAATATCGTTGAGTCAGTAGGGTATAAATTTTAATATTCACACCCGAAACGCTATTTGTAAGACACGAAATGTAATGAAGTGTCAGCATATTCCATTTAATTTCCATCGCTCCAAGTTAGATTAGATCTCTTGAAATAGATGTCGCCAGCATGATGCTCCACTAGGGCGCACGTTGGGTCTCGCTGCGCAGCAACATCCACGTTGCGAGTCCTGGTAATTGGTATCGTTTTCCAAAGAGGAATTTTACGAGAACAACGCCAAGCTTGGAGCTACGAACAAAATTTACGACATTTGCTGTTTATTGGAAATTTTAAATGTTCTTCTTTATCTTCGAAGATATAAAGCGGACAGAAATTATTCTAATGAAATATAAGCTTGGCATATGCCCCGCACCCATTTTCACCGGCAGGAAATGATGAATAAAAGACATAACCCTAACTAGGATTCAGAGACTGCCGTAATAATTATTTCACCGTATACTACCAGTGAATTACGATGATACCTATCAACTTGAATCTTAAAACTAGCTTCTAGCTTATGGAATGAAAATTTATGACCTAAAGTTCTTGTTTATCATATTATGCGACAAGGTACAAATGTCTTGAATTAATATTAGTATTATTAATCTAATATCATTTGTTACATGGTTCCGACTAAGCCCTCGATTAATTGTATGCAGTATTGAGTTTTCTGCAACATAGATTAATTGCAAACCTAATATTAGGTATACCAATAGAACCTTTAGTGTACGACATGCCGTACTTGCAGCAATGGGAGTGTTGGCATGAACGAGATAGAAACCGCAATTCCGCGATGCCTGGCAAAATAGAGTACATTAAGCACATTTCCATGATACTTAATCTTCGTGATTTGAGTGTAATGCCATCCTTGACGCTTCGCGGGAATGACGTAATATCGATTACCCCATAGGGACGAGTTAGAACGGATAAAACAATAATCACACGAATAGCCGATTCTTGCAAGGGGTGGAGTTCGCCTATCAATCCCTTTATTGAAATTGGGAAACACGACCTATGAATTCCAATGCCATTTCTTGTCCCTAGATTTAGACATTTGTAGACGGTTTTAACTATTACCGAATTTAGCCACAACTTTCCTTTGCTAATAATCCAGTACGGATTTTACAAAATGTTATCCATAACATCGTCACGTATCTTCACCTTCTAACCTATGAAGGTTGATTAACGCAAATTCACAATGGCACATGTATTCATAATTCCTTTGCGCGAACCTGCACTATACATCATAGTTTCTGCCACACACGTGTGGCAAAACTACGTGCTTGGTAGAACTGTCCGAATTTGGACCTTATACAGTGAACGTGTTCAACGGTCTTAACAATCCATTTAACATCTTCGATGCATATATACGCAACAATCAGCTAACACCAAATTTAACATAATTCTCAACATGTGTCGAACACTATATATCGCGGCAACGATATCACTGCCCTCAATTCATGTTCCTAAACTAATTAGTCAATATGCCTCATGAAACTTTACCTACCTCTTCGCTGAAAAGGACAGGCTAAGTCATTTCCAAGGATTTACACGTATAAATTAATTACATGGTACATTTCGTCAAAAACGCTCACTCGAATTCTCTGCAGACTCCATAAATGTTTCACCAATGACAAGAACAATAAAACACATATTAACAATGGAACTACCATAGTGGCCAAAATGGCTAGATTTAGATACACCGTCTTCGCAGTTCCCGAGATAATGCAGTTACTTATTGCAAATTAATCGTAGTATCGCACGCTTTCCACCATGGAAACGTAGAATTTCGGTTACCGGGAGAACTAGGGTCGAATATACAAGGCCCATGTCAGTCGGAGGTTCCGTGGATAACGTGACGTGCCGCTAGTATTATCATATATTGTCATGTTAAGCTTTAGTTGAAGTCGATGGTAATTGTCGTACAATCGCTTTGTGAAGTTAAGTGTCGAAGTCAAATGGGGTTGTAATATTGCAATACAGTGTTGAGCGTTGCAGTAAACCGAGTAACAATTCGTAACTTTATTGTCATTCTCACATATTTATGTTGTTGCTGCCAAAAAATATTACTACTGCCGAAACTCTGTACCAATAAATATTTTTATCTGTTCCCGATCATAATTATGCATGTTCCTTCAATTTCATTACATCGGCTTAAGCCTTTGCGTTTGAGAGGCGCACTTCATTCGGCATTTGATAAAATTATGAAGCTCGATATTCGTAAGTATGTCAAATTCGAAATAGTGTAACGGTGTGCGAGGTATAGAAGTCAGATAACTCTACGTGTTACTCACCGTCCGATTACTTATTGCTGCTCCGGAAATTGTAATGAACGTTGAAGTACAGTGCATATGGTTAATTGCCATCAATAAGGTATACGTTATTCAGGTACTCGTTACAGGTTTATGGTACTAATGCTAACAACGGATTTTAATCAGTTAGCAATTTCAAATTTCTGAGCAAACGTGTAAATTCTATATCCGCGGCACCCTTCAATCTATCTACAACGCTCACTAATACCATTCTCTTATTCTCAGCTATATAACCCTTCGGATATTTGGTGAAACTGTTTGCGAAGGTATACTCTACCACGACTGTGGAACAAAGACGAAAATATGTTTGGGAAGCAAGATGTGACCATGATCCTTGATTACATAATGAATACTCCTCATCTTCAGCAAACATGCACTCTAAAATAGCTTGACTGAAGTACGTCCATAATTTGCTGAATATGGTGATGCAGATTACCTAACTGACACATTCCTAACCACTCCGCATGCCTTATCAGGTATGTTACAATAATCAACTTCCACAGTGTTGCGATCTTGTGACTCCCTCTAAATTCCTCAGAGACCAATGGGATCTCCGCTCCATCTTCCAATTTTTTTCAAAATTTCATCTTTCCCTTCTCTCGACGTCTCGGCCGCTGTATTAGGTGCGTGAGAAATTTCGCCGTAACAAATCGATCGAAAATTAGACCCCACTCTGGCTGTAGCTCACCCACATATGGCGTAACGGCTCGGAACGATCCTCAGAGCGTATGGAACGTGGATGAAGTGCAACACATTACCGAATGTTTCATTTCGTACGAGGTATACGTTGTCGGCCAAAATAAGCCGAAGTTCAACAGTATAAACAAAGCACCCCCCGCGGAAATGACGCTCGCTGTCTCTGCTTCCTCCCTTCCATTCTGCCCTAGCCTGCTCCGTGCTTTCTTTCCACGCCGAGAAGGCGTAGCCGTTCGTGTGAGAGGTGGCTTGAGCGACGTGTTTCCTTTCCGGACTGCCTTTAAAAACGCCCACCGTGTGCATCACCGACTAGAGTAGTTATTCAGCGCCCAGAGATAATTCGCTAGATCTCGAAGTCACGGAGGGTTATCGTCCAGGACCAGTTTCCCTCCAAATGGCTATTATTTCAGCGAGGCCTTTGGTGCCCTCAGTGGAGATATTTGATAAATGTTTGATTGTAATCTTGCCGAAATTCGCGACGAATTTGTAGGTAATTTGTGGTAGGAAATTGTTTAGAACTTTGACGTATGCCTTGGTTAATTAACTGGAAATTTTTTGTTGGTGTCGTTTCTAAGTTATGCTCCAATTCTTTAGAGAAATATTGATATACGCTGATATAATGATTATAATAAGGAATATATCTAATTCGCCGTTTATTGCAATTTTTATGCTATAAAGCTATTATTTCTTTTAAAATAGTTACCTGTAAAGAAATTAATACTACGATATCATGAATTCGTTCCTTTGAGTATATTTGTGCGTGTTTGATGGCACGTTCTGAACGAATTATGGCATGAATTGGACATCGAATACGTTATTGCTTCAATGGAATCGCTTACACGAGAATCGTACTACTATCCGCGAAGGAAAAGCGATCTGCTCATATTTGGTGTGAATATGTAAAGGATTGCCATATATTTGTTGGAAAATCTGATTCGATTTAAGTTTCAGGTGGATTCTCAGATCCCGGGAATCAGCAAATCTTCGCTTTATCAATCTTAGAATCAATTTAACTTCACCTTTAGGCAGAGCAACTCATTGTATCGAACCTACGCCTTTTGTTCCGGTGCCACTACTAATTAGAAGAATTATAATCTTTAACGCACGCTTCAGGTTCGTTTATTTCGAAACCTGTTGGGATATAGTTAGGAGATGTTTAATCATCCTCAACGGTATTAAAGCGGCTAAATATTTCATTTCATCATTGATAACTTATTTTGTTTGGAACGAGCTTTCATTTGTAACTCAGAATGTGTTTCCTGCCTTCCTACGAAAAATAATTAACTACCTTTATGTGTAGTAGCTAATGCTATGATCACAGAATGATAATTTATTGGTTAATGCTATGAAGAATATGAATCGCAGAGGATAATATTCTAAATTACTACTAACCATGGCTAGTTAATTCATCTAAAACAACATGGCCTGACGTAAATTTCATTTCTAAACATCTAGAGCGATTTACATTCGGAGGTCGGTGATACAACATTCACCCCGAAATAACAAAGGTCTTAATAATCGTTATACGTAATATCATACGATAAACGCGATGCTGCGTTAATTTATAATACGTAGATAGCACACAGTAAAATATTGTAAAGACATAATGGGCAACATTACAATTTTCAAATCATTTCCAATTTCATTCCACCAGGCGCCAAAATATCATTCTGAATTTTATGTTCATATGTATGTGCTGAACTCAATATACAAATT
>NW_016918610.1:0-1163 GCF_001483705.2 Eufriesea mexicana
ATGGATGGATCTATTTGTGGATGTGTGGATGTGTGGATGCATGTATGGATGGATGGATTTACGGATTTATGGATGTATGCATATATATATGTGTGAATGCTCGAATATACGGATGTACCAATGTATGGATGCATGGATCTCTATATGTATGTATGTATGGATGGCTGGATGTATGAGTGGATGGATGTATGGGTGGATGGATGTATGGATGTATGTATGGATGTATGTGTGGATGTATGTATGGTTGTATGGAAGGATGGATGTATAGATTTATGGATATATGGATGTATGAATGTATGGACGGATGTATGGTTGGATAGGTGTATGGTTCGATAGCTGTATGGATGGGGGCTAGTATGGTTGGATGGATGTATGGTACGATGGATGTATGGGTGGGTGGACGTTTGGATGGATGGATGTGTGGAAAGATGGATGTATGGATGGATGTATGGATGGATGTATGTATGGATAAATGGATGTGTGGATGGATGGATGTATTGGTGGAATGAGGTATGGATGGACGTATGTACGTATGTATGAATGGGTGGATGTATATATGTTCGGAAGTATGGATTTATGGATGTATGGTTGTGTGGATGAATGTATGTACGGATGCATGTATGTGTGAATGCCAGGATATATGGATGGATGGATGTATTGATGTACAGGTGTTTGGATGCATGAATGTATGGTTGTATGGCTGTATGTATGTATGGATGTATGGATGGATGGACGTATCGAGCAATAGACGTACGAATGGAAGGATGTATGGATGTATGGATCTGTGGACGTATGGATGTATGGATGGATGGATGTATGGATGTATAGATGTATGGAACGATGGGTGTATGGATGGGTGCTTGTATGGTTTGACGGATGTATGATTCGATGGATGTATGGATGGATGTATGGATGTATTTACGGATGTATCTATGGATGTATGTATGGACGAGTGCGTGGGGGTATGCATGGATGTATGAATGTAAGTATGTTTCGATGTATGCATGTATGGATGCATGGATGTATGGATGTATGGGAGTATGGATGTACGAATTTCTGGATGTACGGGTGTATGGATGTATGGGTGGATGGATTTATGTATTTATGGATGTATGCATGTATTTATGTGTGAATGTACGAATGTACGGATGTACCAATGTATG
>NW_016918611.1:0-780 GCF_001483705.2 Eufriesea mexicana
CCATACATCCGTTCATCCGTTCATCCATACCACAATCCATCCATACATCCATCCATCCATCCATTCATTCATACTTACATAGATCCATCCATACATACATCCATCCATACATCCATCTCTACATACATCCATCCACCCATCCATCCATCCATACATGCATCCATACACAAATCAATACATACATCCAAACATATATACATCCATCCATACGTATATCCATACATACATCCATACATACATCCAACCATCCATACCTCAATCTATCCATACATCCATTCATCCCTACATAATTTCCTTAGTACATCCGTCGATCCATTCCTCAATCCATCCATACATCCATCAAATCCATACGGCCATCAATCCATACATACATCCATCAATACACCCATCCATCCATCCAGCCATACAACCACCCATCCATACATCCATATATCCATACATATATCCACCCATACATCCGTCCATCCATACATCCATACACCCACACATCCATACATCCATATATCCTTCCATTCGCACGTCTATCATTCGATACATCCATCCATCCATCCATCCATACGCACATACATCCATACAACCATACATTCATGCGTCCATACACCTGTACATCAATACATCCATCCATCCACATATCCTGCCATCCACACGAACATTCATCCTTACATCCATCTATCCACACACGCATACATCCATAAATCCATACATCCATACATATATACATCCATACATTCATACATACGTACATCCGTCCATCCATTCCTCAATCCATCCATATATCCA
>NW_016918611.1:855-3611 GCF_001483705.2 Eufriesea mexicana
ATACATCCATCGAACCATAATCCATCCATCCATACTAGCACCCATCCATAGAACCATCGATCCGTACACCCATCCATACATACATACATCCATACATATATACATCCATACCTCCATACATCCGTACATCCATACATACACCTATACATCCATACATCCATACACCCATCCACCCATCCATGCATCCGTTCATCCACCCATCCTTCCATCCACACTTCAGTCAATGCACACATCCATTCATCCACCCAGACATCCATACATCCACGCATACGCACATCCATACATTCGTACATCCATGCATCCATACATCGATATATTCATGCATTCATACATCTCTACACCAATTCATCCATCCATTCATATATCTATGCATCGACACATACATCCAACGATTCCTCCATCCATCCATGCACCCTCCCATCCATCCATGTATACCTTCACCCACCCATCCATCCAGCCACACATCCATCCATCCACACATACATAAACCCTATCATCCGTACTTCCATCCATCGATACTTCCATCCATCCACACATCCATGCATATACACATACATACTTCCATACATACGTAAATCCGTCAATCCATTCCTCAATCCTTCCATTCATACATCCATCCACAAAACCATTCATCCATACATACATCCATCCATACATCCATTTTTCCATACATCCATCCATCCGTACATCCACCCATCCATACATCCATACAATTATAGATCTATACAACCATTCATCCGTACATCCGTCCAGCCAAACCTCAATCCATCCATACATCCATCCATCCATACGGCCATCAATCCTTTCATTCATCCATCCACATATTCATCCATACATACATCCATACATCCGTACATCCATCCATACATACGCACATCCATCCATACTTCCATGAATTCATACATCCATACATCCGTAAATCCGCCCATCCATACCTGAATCCTTCCATACATCCATCAATCCATACATCCATACATATATACATCCATCCATTCGTATACCCATACATCCATCCATACATACATCCAACCATCCATACCTCAATCTATCCACACAACCATTCATCCGTACATACATTCATCCGTCTATCCGTCCATCCATACCTCAATCCATCCATACAACCATCCATCCGTAACGGCCATCAACCCATACATTCATCCATCTATATACCAATTCTTCCATACATCCATCCAGCCATACAGCCACATATCCATACATCCATCGATCCATACATCTATCCACCCATACATCCATCCATCCATACATCTATACACCCACACATCCATCCATACATGCATCCATACAGATATCAATACATACATCCATACATACAACAATGCATTCATCCATACATACGTCCATAAATCCACACATCCATACATCCATAAATCCGTCCATCCATGCACTCATCCATCCATACGTACATCCATACATCCATGCATACCCCCATACACTCAACCATACATACATCCATAGATACATCCGTAAATGCATCCATCAATACATCCATACGTATACACAGCCATACATCCATAAATCCTTCCATTCCTACGTCTTTCGTTCGATATATCCATCCATCCGTACATCCATACACACATACATCCATACATACATACATCCATACAACCATACATTCATGCATCCACAAACCTGTACTTCAATACATCCATCCATCCATATATCCTGCCATCCACACATACAACCATCCATACATCCATCCATCCACACACACATACATGCATAAATCCATACATACATACATAAACACATCCACACATGCATACACCCATACATCCATACATCCATCCATTTATACGCACATCCATCCATACTTCCATGCATTCATACATCCATACATCCATGAGTCCATCCATCCATACCACCGTCCATCCATACATTCAGCAATCCTTACATCCATACATTTATACATCCAGCCATTCATACATCCATACATCCATCCATACATACTTCCATGCATCCATACCTCAATCCATCCATACATCCGTACGTCCATACATCCATCCACCCATCCACACATCCATCCGTGCTTCCATAGAGACTTCAATACATACATCCTTACATACACCAATACACTCTACCATACATACATCCATAGATACATACTTACATACATCGATACATACATCCATGCATACATCCATTCAAACGTCCATACATACATCCGTGCATACATCCATGCATACAACCATGCATACATCCATACATTCGTCCATACACCCATACACTCAACCATACATACATCCATAGGTACATCCGTAAATGTATCCATACATACACTCATCCATACATCCCCACATCCGTACATCCACAAATGCATCCACTCGGAGGCCCACCATTCGTAACATCCATTCATCCATACATCCATACATACATACATCCATACATCCGTGCATCCATACATCCGTTCATCCGTTCATCCATACCTCAATCCATCCATACATCCATCCATCCATCCAACCATTCCTACTTACATAGATCCATCCATACATCCATCCATCCATACATTCATCCACCCATCCATCCATCCATACATGCATCCATACAGACATCAATACATACATCCATACATACACCAATACTTTCAACCATACATTCGTCCATACATCCACACATACATACATCCATAAATCCATCCATCCATGGACACATCCATCCATACGTACGTCCATACTTCCATGCATACCCCCATACACTCATCCATACATACATCCATAGATACATCCGTAAATGCATCC
>NW_016918612.1:0-705 GCF_001483705.2 Eufriesea mexicana
AAAGCATTTTACATTAATCAAACTAATATATTTGTTATAACTAGGTTGTGATGAAAACAACTGTTGGTGACATTGATTTAGAATCATGGGCAAAAGAAACTCCAAAAGCATGTAGAAATTTCATACAATTATGTATGGAAGGATATTAGGGTGACACTATATTTCATAGAATTATCAAAAGATTCCTAACACAAGGTGGTGATTCCACAGGTACAGGAGAAGGTGGTAAAATATATTGAGAACCATTTAAAGTGAGACTATATTCAAAAATTAAATAACTCCCTTTTTTATTCAAAAATAATTATTGGATATACATGTTTTAGGACAAATTTCATAGAAGATTACGTTTTTGTCGACGAGATTAATTTGCTATGGCTAATGCTGGAAAAGATGACAATGGTTCCCAATTCTTCTTTACTATTAGTTCTACACTAGATCTGTAGAATAAGCATACAATCTTTGGTAGAGTTACTGGAGAATCTATATATAGTATGCTTAAATTCGAAGAAGCACTTGTAGATGAGGTAAATTTAATGTTTGCAAGAATATATAACAAGAATTCATATAAATATAATATTTCCTCTTTTTTGTAGACATAGACCACTTTATCCTCCAAGATTGATAAAAACTATAATATTGAATAATCCATTTTCTGATATTATACCGAGAATAATAGTACAGGAAGGTGAAGAAGTAAAGGACAGT
>NW_016918613.1:0-2584 GCF_001483705.2 Eufriesea mexicana
ATACAAACATCCTTACATACATCCGTACTTTCGTCCATCCACCCTTCCATTCATCCATCCACATATCCGTGCATCCATACACCCGTAAATACGTCCACCCATTCCTCAATCCATCCATACACCCATCCATCCATACATCCAACCACCCATACACCCATCAATCCACATATCTATCCATACATACATACTCCATACATACATACATCCATAACTACATACATACATCCATAAATCCATCCATCCAAGCATCCACCCAACCATACATCCATCGATCCGCACATCCTTCCATCCATACATCCATCCACCAATCCATCCATCCCGCCATGCATCCGTACATATATCAATACATACATTCATACGTACACCCATACTTACATCCATACAAACATCCATACATACATCGATGCATACATCCATACATTCATCCACAGAAACGTCCATACATACATCCATGCATACATCCTTACATTCAGCCATAAAAACGACCATACATACGCCCGTTCTTCTGTCCACCCACACATCCGTTCATCCACATACACATCCATACATCCATGCATCCGTACAACCACACCTTCGTACATCCATACATCGATACATGCATACATCCATACATACATATCTCAAATACATCCATACATTAGAACATACATACGTACATACATCAATACATTCGTACGTCCATCCATACATCCATACATATATAAATCCATACATCCATATATGCGTACATCCATACATTCGTACATCCGTACATCCATACACGCATGCATGCACACATCCATCCATACGACCATTCATCCTTACATACATCCATCTATACCTCAATCCATCCATACAACCTTCCATCCATCCGTCCAGACATCCATACATCCGTACATCCGTCCACCCATACCTCAAACAATCCATACATCCATCCATCCATACAAGCATTCATCCATACATAAATATCCTTCCATCCATCCGTCCAGACATCCATACATCCGTACATCCGCCCACCCATACCTCAAACAATCCATACATCCATCCATCCATACAAGCATTCATCCATACATAAATCCATCTATACGTCCACCTTCCTACGCATCCATCCATCCATACATCCACCCATCCATACATACATCGAATCATACATCCATCGATCCATACAAGCTCCCATCCATGCATCCATCGATACGTACATCCATCGATCCATACATCCATACGTATATACGTTCATACATCCATACATCCGAACATCCATGCATTCGTACCTCCATACATCCACGCACCCATACATCATATATACGTCCATACATCCATACATCCGAACATCCATGCATTCGTACCTCCATACATCCACGCACCCATACATCCACACATCCATACATCCACACATCCAAAAATCCACACATCCATACATCCACACATCCATACATCCACACATCCAAAAATCCACACATCCATACATCCACACATCCATACATCCACACATCCATACATCCACACATCCATACATCTATAAATCCGTCAACCATGCAACCATCCATCCATACATACGACCATACGCAAATCCACACATCCATACATACACCCATACACACATAGATACATACATCCGTCCATACATGAATACATATAACCATACACACACCCATCCACACAACCATACATATACACATACATACATCCGTACATACATCCATACATCCATCCAAACATGCATCCATGCATACGGCCTTCCATACACGCATCCATACATCCATTCACATCTCCGTTCATACATCCACCCATACATCCATACATACATCAATACATCCATACAACCTTACATCCACCCATTCATACATGCATCCAGCCGTACATCCATACATCCATCCCACCACACAACCATTCGTCCATACATAAATCCATTCATGCGTCCGCCTTTCTACACATCCATCCATCCATTCATCCACCCATCCATACATACATCGAACCATACATCCATCGATCCATACAAGCATCCATCTATACATCCATCGATCCATACACCTATCCGTCCATACATCCATACATATATACCTCCATACACCCATACATCCGTACATCCATACTTCCACATATCCATACATACATAAAACCGTCCAACCATACAATCATACATCCATACATACATCCATTCGTTCATCCACACATCCATACATCCTCCCTTTCATACATCCATCGATCCATAAATCTGTCCATTCATACACGCATCCATGTATATATCCATATATCCACACGTCCATACACACGTAAACCCGTCCATTCGTACTTCCATCATTCGATACATCATTCCATCTATACATCCATACTTATATAAAACCATACATCCATAAGTCCGTACTTTAGTCAATCAGTACCTCAATTCATCCAAACTTCCAGCCATCCATACAGACATCCATCCATACATGCTTCCATACATACATCCATACATCCATACACCCATCTATCCAAACATCCACCCATCCATACATCCATCGATCCATAAGCCCATTCATTCATAGAGACACCCATCCATACTTCCATCGATCCACACATCTGTCCATCCACAAATCCATACATAAATACATCCGTACATACATAC
>NW_016918614.1:0-2288 GCF_001483705.2 Eufriesea mexicana
CTGTCCTATCCTGGCCTGACCGGACCGAACCAGACCTCTCCTGACCTGACCTCACCTGACTTTTCCTGACCAGACCTGACCTAACCTGTCCAACCTGGAATGACCTAGCCTGCCCTGACTTGAACTGACCTTACCTGTCGGGACCTTACCTGTCCTGGCCTGGCCTGACCTGACCTGACCTGATCTGACATAACCTAACCTAGCCCGACCTGACCTGACATGTCCTGACCTGACCTGACTTGACCTGACCTTACCTGGCTTGACATGCCCTGGCCTGATGTGACCTGTCCTATCCTGTCTTCACCTGACCGAACCAGACCTCTCCTGACCTGACCTGACCTAACCTGTCCAACCTGGAATGGCCTGACCTGCCCTTACCTGAACTGGCCTGACATGTCACGACCTTACCTGGCCTGGCCTGGACAGAACAGACCCGACATGACATGACTTAACCTGACCTGGACTGGCCAGGCATGGCCTGGCCTGGCCTGTCCTGACCTGACCCGACCTGACTTAACCTGACCTGGACTGGCCAGGCATGGCCTGGCCTGGCCTGTCCTGACCTGACCCGACCTGACTTAACCTGACCTGGACTGGCCAGGCATGGCCTGGCCTGGCCTGTCCTGACCTGACCCGACCTGACTTAACCTGACCTGGACTGGCCAGGCATGGCCTGGCCTGGCCTGTCCTGACCTGACCCGACCTGACTTAACCTGACCTGGACTGGCCAGGCATGGCCTGGCCTGGCCTGTCCTGACCTGACCCGACCTGACTTAACCTGACCTGGACTGGCCAGGCATGGCCTGGCCTGGCCTGTCCTGACCTGACCCGACCTGACTTAACCTGACCTGGACTGGCCAGGCATGGCCTGGCCTGGCCTGTCCTGACCTGACCCGACCTGACTTAACCTGACCTGGACTGGCCAGGCATGGCCTGGCCTGGCCTGTCCTGACCTGACCCGACCTGACTTAACCTGACCTGGACTGGCCAGGCATGGCCTGGCCTGGCCTGTCCTGACCTGACCCGACCTGACTTAACCTGACCTGGACTGGCCAGGCATGGCCTGGCCTGGCCTGTCCTGACCTGACCCGACCTGACTTAACCTGACCTGGACTGGCCAGGCATGGCCTGGCCTGGCCTGTCCTGACCTGACCCGACCTGACTTAACCTGACCTGGACTGGCCAGGCATGGCCTGGCCTGGCCTGTCCTGACCTGACCCGACCTGACTTAACCTGACCTGGACTGGCCAGGCATGGCCTGGCCTGGCCTGTCCTGACCTGACCCGACCTGACTTAACCTGACCTGGACTGGCCAGGCATGGCCTGGCCTGGCCTGTCCTGACCTGACCCGACCTGACTTAACCTGACCTGGACTGGCCAGGCATGGCCTGGCCTGGCCTGTCCTGACCTGACCCGACCTGACTTAACCTGACCTGGACTGGCCAGGCATGGCCTGGCCTGGCCTGTCCTGACCTGACCCGACCTGACTTAACCTGACCTGGACTGGCCAGGCATGGCCTGGCCTGGCCTGTCCTGACCTGACCCGACCTGACTTAACCTGACCTGGACTGGCCAGGCATGGCCTGGCCTGGCCTGTCCTGACCTGACCCGACCTGACTTAACCTGACCTGGACTGGCCAGGCATGGCCTGGCCTGGCCTGTCCTGACCTGACCCGACCTGACTTAACCTGACCTGGACTGGCCAGGCATGGCCTGGCCTGGCCTGTCCTGACCTGACCCGACCTGACTTAACCTGACCTGGACTGGCCAGGCATGGCCTGGCCTGGCCTGTCCTGACCTGACCCGACCTGACTTAACCTGACCTGGACTGGCCAGGCATGGCCTGGCCTGGCCTGTCCTGACCTGACCCGACCTGACTTAACCTGACCTGGACTGGCCAGGCATGGCCTGGCCTGGCCTGTCCTGACCTGACCCGACCTGACTTAACCTGACCTGGACTGGCCAGGCATGGCCTGGCCTGGCCTGTCCTGACCTGACCCGACCTGACTTAACCTGACCTGGACTGGCCAGGCATGGCCTGGCCTGGCCTGTCCTGACCTGACCCGACCTGACTTAACCTGACCTGACCTGACTTGACCTGACCTTACCTGGCTTGACATGGCCTGGCCTGATGTGACCTGTCCTATCCTTGCCTGACATGACCGAACCAGACCTCTCCTGACCTGACATGACCTGACTTTACCAGACCTGACCTGACCTAACCAGTCCAACCTGGAATGTCCTAGCCTGCCCTGACTTGAACTGACCTTACCTGTCGGGACCTTACC
>NW_016918615.1:0-315 GCF_001483705.2 Eufriesea mexicana
TCTGACCTTAACTGACATCATCTGACCTGACCTGACCTGACCTCACCCGACATGACCTGACCTAAACTGACCTTACCTGACATGACCTGAACTGACATGACCTGACCTAAACTGACCTTACCTTACCTGACCTGACCTGACATGAACTGACCTGACCGGACTAATCTCACCTGACCTGGCCTGACCTGGCCCGAACTGACATGATCTCACCTGTCCCGACCTTGCCTGGCCTGACTTGGCCGTGCCAGACATGGCCCGACCTGGCCTGACCTGACCTGACCTGACCTGACCTGACTTGACCCGACCTGGCCTGAC
>NW_016918615.1:457-1092 GCF_001483705.2 Eufriesea mexicana
CCTGAACTGACCTGAACTGACCTTGCCTGACCTGACCTTACCTGACCTGACAATTCCTGACCTGACATGACCTGTCCTTGCTTTAACCGACCTTACCTCACCTGACCCGACCTGACTGACCTGACCTGAGCTGACTGACCTGACTGACCTGACCTGACCTGACCTGTCCTGTCCAGACCTGACCTGTTCTCTCCTGACCTGAACTGCACTGACCTGACATGTCCACAGGAGACCTGACGTGGCGTGACCTGACCTGACCTGACCGGACGGATCTTACCTGACCTGACCTGGCCTGACCAGACCTGACCCGAACTGACCTGAACTGACATTACCTGACCTGACCTGACCTGGCCAGACATGATCTGACCTGACCTCTCCAGACCCGACATTGCCTGGCCTGACCTGATCTGACCTGACATGACATGACATGATCTGAAGTGAACTGACCTGAACTGCCCTGACACGACCTGACATGACCTGACCTAACCGTATATGATCTGGCCTGGCCTGGCCTGACCTGACCTGACCTGACATGGTCTGACCTAAACTGACCTTGCCTGACATGACCTGACCTGGCATGGCCTGACCTAAGCTGACCTAACCTGACCTGACCTGAGCTGACATGACCTGACCTG
>NW_016918616.1:0-3695 GCF_001483705.2 Eufriesea mexicana
ACACGATGGGTTGTGTTATGTTACGTTTGGTTAGGCTATGTTGGTTTAGGTTTGGTTATTGTGCCCTTGACCTTCTTGGTATTCGCTGTTATTCGTTGGACTTCCGTGCTCTACTGTGCCCTAGTAGGTTCTACTTGACTCTGGCGAGGCCAGAAATAGTGGAGGAGTCACTTCAGGTGGAACTATGTTACGCTTGGCTTTGTTACAATTGCTTAGGTTAGGGGATGGTAGCTTTGCCTTTTGTGCAATTCACTTGCATTCTCTGAACTTCTGCCATCCACTCTCCTCTCATATGTCCTTCTTGGCACTGGTGAGGGCTGCAATAGTGGCCTCGGTACGTTACGCTGAACTTGGTTACGTTTGATTTTGCTACGTTCTTTACGTTAGACCAGGATAGATTTGGCCTTTGTGCTTTACAATGCTATTCGGTGGATTTATGCGCTCTGCTGTGATCTAATATACCCTGCTTTGCTCTGGGATTTCCAGAAATAGTGGCCGCGGCGCGTTAAGTTTAGTTAGGTTACGTTTATGTATGATTCGTTTGCATTTGGTTAGGGTATCTTTGACATTCGTCAGACGCACTTCCATTCTATTGACCTCTACCCTCCTCTAGTATTCCCTGCTCGGCGATGGGGATGTCAGCAATAGTGGGCTAGGTACGTCAGCTTGGGATGCGTTACGTTTGGTTATGTTAGGTTAGGTGAGCCTTCGTTAGGATATATTCCACTTTTCTGCTTTACACTTCAATGCGGCGGACTTCTGTGCTCTAATGTGCTGCAGGATATTCTGCTTGGCTGTGTGGAGGTCAGCAATAGTGGTGTAGGCTCGCTAGGTTGAGCTCGGATACGTTTGGGTGTGTTAAGTTTCGTTAAATTCGGATTGGGTACCTTTCACTTTTGTGCTCTACACTGTTATTCGGAGGCTTTCTGCGCGATACATTGCTCTACTATACTCTATTCGACTCTCGGGAGGCCAGCCTTAGTGGTCGCGGCAAGTTAGCTTGGACTAGATTACGTTTGGTTAGTCTAGGTATGGTTATGTATGGATGGGATAGCTTAGAGTTCTCTGCTGCACACTACCATTCGGAGGATATCTGTGCTCTACTCTGCTCCAATGTGCTCAGCCGGGCTCCGAGTATGAAAGCAATAGTGGTCTCGGAAAGTTAGGTTGGGTTATACTACGTTTGGTTAGAATATGCTTGTCTGGGTTAAGCCTGGATAGCTTCGTCTTTCGTGTTATACACTTTTATTTATAGCAATTGCTATCGCAGCACGTTACTTTGGGCTATGCTACGTTTCATCATGTTACAATTTGTCAGTTTACGAAAGGATGGCTTTAACCTTTGTGCCTATTCCCTGCTGCTCGACGGTTCTCTATGCTCTACTGTGCTCTAGTATGTACTGCTTTGCTATGGAAGGGCAGGGATGATGGTGTAGACACGTCAGGTAGAGTTAGGTTCGTTTGGTTATGTTACGTTTGTTTAGGTTAGGAGGGTTTACCCTTGACTTTGGTGCTGTCCACTGCAATTCGTAGTATTTCTGCGCTCTTCGGTGCTCTAATATGCTCTGCTTGGCGTTGGGGAGGACAGCGATCATGGTCTCGGCCCGTTAGGTTGTGTTAGGATACTTTTGGCTGCGTTACGAAAGTTTGGGTCGGGTTTGGTGAGATACGACTTTCGTGGTGCACAGTGATTTACCGCGGATTTCTGCGCTCTACTGCGCTCTGCTATACTCTGCTTGGACGTGTGGAGTGCAGCAACAGTGTGCGCGGCACGTTATATTTAGTTAGGTTACGTTTGGCCAGATTACGATTGACTATGTTTGGACGTGATAGCATCGATTTTTGTGCTATCAACTGCTTTTCAGTGGATTTCAGCGCTATACAGAGCTCTTGTATGTTCAGCTTGACACTGGGAAGGACAACATAGGTGGCCTTGGCACTTTGTATTGAATTATGTTACGTTCGGCTATATTGCGTTTGGGTGTGTTAGTATAGGAAATTGTTGACTTCTGTGCTATACACTGCTATTCGGTGGATCTGTAGGCACTACACAGCTGTGCTATACTCTGCTCGAATCAGGGGAAACCAGCAATAGCGGTTGTGGCGCGATAGGTTGTGTTACGTTTCGGAGATTTAGGTCAGGTTAGATTACGTTTGGTCATAGGGTTAGATTACGTTTGGTCATGATATCTTTGACTTTTGTGTTATACACTGCTATTCGGCGGATTTCTGCTCTCTACTGTGACCTGATATGGTCTGCTTGGCTTTGAGGGGGCCAGCAATGTTACCCTCGGCACTTTACGTTGAGTTAGGCCACGTTCGGTTAGGTTAGGTTAGGACAAGTTGGGATAGGATATCATCCACTGTTGTGCTATACACCGCATTGCGGTGGATTACTGCGTTTGACTGTGCTTTACAATATTCTGGTTCTCTCTGGGGACGTCGGCAGTAGTGGTCGCGGCAGGACTGTTTGGGTTAAGTTACGTTTGGTAAGGTTAGGTTTGGTTAGGTTTGATCAGGGTATCTCTGATTTTTGCGCTACGCACCGCAATGTGATCGATTTCTATGCTGTACTGTGCTCTAATATGCTCTGAGAGCCTCGGAGAAGCCAGCAGCTGTGATCTCGACACGTTATGTTTGGTTATGTTACGCTCTGCTAGGGAAGGATAGTCTGGGTTACGTTTGGACGGATTTGACTTTTCTGGTATACATTGCCATTCTATTGACTTCTGCGCTCCACTATCCTCTAATATGTTCTGCATGGCGGTGCGGTGGCCAGCAATTGAGGTCCAGGCACGTTAGGTTGTGTTAGGTTGCGTTTGGCTATGTTAGGTTTGCATAAGTTAGGAGAGCATAACTTTGCCTTTTTTGCTATACACTGCTATTCGGTGGATTTCTGCGTTCTTGGTTGCTTCACTATACTCTATCCGACTCCGCGGAGGCCAAAAATGGCGGTCGTTGCACGGTAGGTTTAGTTAGGTTATGCTTGGTTCGGTTAGGATATGTTAGGTATGGTTAGGATATCTTTCCCTTCTGTGGTATGCATAGCTATTTGGTGACATTATGCGTTCCATTGTGCTCTACTATACTTTGCTAGAATCTGGGCAAGCCCCCAATAGCGGTCGTGGCACGTTATGTTGTGTAAGGCTACGTTTGGCTGGCTTATCTTATGACAGGTTAGTTTAGGGTATCTGTGACTTTTGTGTTTCGCGCTGAAATACGTCGGATTTCGGCGCAGTACCGTGCTATAGTATATTCTGGTTGGCTCTCTGAGTTTCGGAAATAGTTGTCTAGGCACCTTAGGTGGTGTTAAGATGCGTATGACTATGTTATGTTTGGCTACGTTAGGCTAGGAAAGGCTTCACTATTGCGCTATACACTGCTGTTCGGTGGATTTCTGCGCTCTATTGTGATCTAATATGCTCTGCTTTGCTATGACGATGCCAGCAATAACGCTCTCGGCAGTTTGGAATGGGTTACATTACGTTTGGTTATGTTAGGTGAGGCTATGTTTGGTCAGTGTTGCTTTGACTTTCGTGCTATACACAGCTATTCAGTCAATTCGTGCCACCCACTGAGCTCTACCCTAATATGCTAGACCCTGGGGAGGCCAGCAGTTGTGTTCGAGGTACGTTGCGTTGAGTTTCGCAACGATAAGTTAGGTTAGCTTTTTTTGGGTTAGGTTAGGGTATCTT
>NW_016918617.1:0-1305 GCF_001483705.2 Eufriesea mexicana
CTGGAAGATTGTATTTCATAGACATTGTCATCAAATATCGTGGTGACCTATCTTTCTTGCATAAGTATGGATGAAAGATTCTATTGGCGAGCTATGGCCGTTGTAGTGCAATAGAGTCTGGCTAGAAAATCCAATTCTATTGAAATTTTTGAATAATATCGTGGTGAGCTAACTTTCTTGCATAAACAAGCAGGATAGATTCTATTGGCATGCTATAACCGTTGCAATGCTATAGAATCTGGCTGAAAGTTTCAATTTTGTACACCTTTACGACTTATGCCGTGTAATGCCGTGTTGAGCTAACTTTCTTGGGTAAATAAGGAGGAAAAATTCCATTGGCGTGCTATAGCCACTGCAGTGCAACAGAATCTGGCTGGAAAATATAATTTTTTTGACATTTTCGACTAATATCGTGCTGTGCTAACTTTCCTGCATAAATAAGGTGGAAAGATACTATTGGCGTGCTATAGCCATTGGAATGCTATGGAATCTGGCTGGAAAATTTAATTTTATCGTCATTGTACACAAATATCGTGGTGAGTCAGCTTTCATGCATAAGTAAGAAGGTAAGACTCTATTGGCGTCCTGTTGCCATTGGAATGATACAGAATCTGACTGGAAAATAGAATTTTACTGACATTTTCAAATAATATCGTGGTGAAATACTTTCTTGCATAAATATGGAGGAAAGACTCTATTGGCGTGCTATAGCCATTCCAATGCTATAGAAACTGGCTGGAAGATTCTATTTTATAGACAATGTCATCAAATATCGTGGTGACCTATCTTTCTTGCATAAGTATGGAGAAAAGATTCTAGTGGCATGCTATAACCGTTGCAATGCTATAGAATCTGGCTGAAAGTTTCAATTTTGTACACCTTTACGACTTATGCCGTGTTGAGCAAACTTTCTTGGGTAAATAAGGAGGAAAAACACCATTCGCGTGCTATTGCCAATGCAGTGCAACAGAATCTGGCTGGAAAATATAATTTTTTTGACATTTTCGACTAATATCGTGCTGTGCTAACTTTTCTGCATAAATATGGTGGAAAGATTCTCTTGGCGTGCTATAGGCATCGCAATGCTACAGAATCTTGCTGGAAAATCAAATTTTATTGACTTTTTCGACTAATATCGTGGTGAGCTAAATTCGTTGAAGAGATATGGAGGATAGAACCTATTGGCGTGCTATAGCCATTGCAATGCTATATAATCCGGCTGGAACATTCGTTTTTATTCGCATGGAGGATAGAACCTATTGGCGTGCTATAGCCATTGCAATGCTATATAATCCGGCTGGAATA